>NW_027101781.1:900000-1068212 GCF_035609145.1 Eleutherodactylus coqui | reverse complement strand
AGCGGCTAAAGAAAACTAAAATTGATAAATCGCCGGGCCCAGATGGATTACACCCAAGGATACTAAGGGAACTAAGTGACGAGATAGCTAGGTCACTATATCTCATATTTCTAGACACTATCAAGATTGGTGTAGGACCATTGGATTGGCGCATTGCCAACGTGGTTCCAATTTACAAAAAAGGGAGCAAAAGTGAGCCTGGTAACTACAGGCCAGTAAGTCTCACTTCAGTAATGGGAAAAATTTTCTAGGGGATTCTGAGAGACGCCATCGATGAGTACCTCAAGGAGAATAAGGGAATAACTCCTCACCAGCATGGATTCATGAAGGGTCGCTCATGTCAGACAAATCTGATCAGTTTCTACGATGAAGTAAGCTCTAAGCTGGACCAGGGAGAATCTATTGATCTTGTATATCTGGACTTCTCTAAAGCCTTTGACACCGTGCCACATAATAGGCTAATATACAAAATGAGGCAGCTCGGACTAGGCGAAAACGTGTGTAAGTGGGTAAAAAATTGGCTCAATGATAGAAAGCAGAGGGTGGTAATAAATGGTGCGCACTTTGATTGGACCACAGTCGCTAGCGGGGTGCCACAGGGTTCAGTATTAGGCCCCACTCTGTTCAACATATTTATCAATGACCTGATAGAGGGGCTGCACAGCAAAATATCAATATTTGCAGATGACACAAAATTCTACAACATAATTAATGCAACGGAGGACAATGTGCGGCTACAAATGGACCTGGATAAGCTAGGGGCTTGGGCAGAAAAATGGCAAATGAAGTTCAATGTTGAAAAATGTAAGACTATGCACATGGGCAGGAGAAATGGATGTCACAAATATTCACTTAATGGGGTACCACTAGGGAAAAGTGATATGGAAAAGGATCTGGGGGTATTAGTGGATAATAGACTAAACTGGAGTAACCAATGCCAGTCAGCTGCTGCAAAGGCAAATAAAGTCTTGGGGTGTATTAAAAGAGGTATAGAGGCGAAGGACGAGAACATTATCCTTCCATTATATAAGGCACTTGTCAGGCCTCACATGGAATACTGCGTACAATTCTGGTCACCGGCGCTCAGGAAAGATGTCACAGTGCTTGAAGGGGTTCAAAGAAGGGCAACTAAACTAATACATGGAATGACGGGACTGGAATACCCAGAGAGGCTATCCAAATTGGGACTATTTACTCTAGAAAAAAGAAGGTTAAGAGGCGACCAAATAACCATGTATAAGTACATGAGGGGACAACACATGAATCTCTCCCGCGATCTGTTTACACCCAGGACCACGACGGTAACAAGAGGACATCCGCTACGATTAGAGGAAAGTAGGTTTCATCACCAACATAGAAGGGGATTCTTTACTGTAAGAGCAGTTAGACTGTGGAACTCTCTACCGGAGGAAGTGGTGATGGCAAAATCCATAGAGGAGTTTAAAAGGGGACTTGATGTCTTTCTGGAGAAGAAGGATATTACAGGATATAAATATTAGGTTAAGTGTCAATCCGGGTATACAGGCAGGTAGGAACTATTAGGGGTTGATCCAGGGAACAGTCTGATTGCCATTAGGGAGTCGGGAAGGAATTTTTTCCCCAAAAGGGCTAATTGGCTTCTGGCCTTGGGGTTTTTTGCCTTCCTCTGGATCAACACAGTAGGATAGACAGGCTGGCCTCTCCCTCATCACATCCCCCATATACTGTCCTCTCTCTCATCACATCCCCATATATTGCCCTCTCTCTCATCACATCCCCTTATATACTGTCCTCTTCCCCTCATCACATCCCGCATATGCTGCCCTTTCCTCATCACATCCCCCATATACTGTGCTCTCCCTGATCACATCCCCCATATACTGTCCTCTCCTCCTCAACACATCCGCCATATACTGTCCCATTCCCCCCATCACATCCCCCCATATACTGTCCTCTTCCCCTCATCACATCCCGCATATGCTGCCCTCTCCTCATCACATCCCCCATATAGTGTCCTCTCCCTCATCACATCCCCCATATACTGTCCTCTCCTCCTCAAGACATCCGCCATATACTGTCCTCTCTCATCACATCCCCCATATACAGCCCTCTCCTCCATCACAGCCCCCATATACTATCCTGTCCCCCACATCACATCCCCCATATACTGTCCTCTCCCCTCATCACATCCCCCATATACTGTCCTCTCCCCTCATCACATCCCCCATATACTGTCCTCTCCCCTCATTACAGCCCCCCATATACTGTCCTCTCCCTCATCACATCCCCCATATACTGTCCTCTCTCTCATCACATCCCCATATATTGCCCTCTCTCTCATCACATCCCCTCATATACTGTCCTCTTCCCCTCATCACATCCCGCATATGCTGCCCTTTCCTCATCACATCCCCCATATACTGTGCTCTCCCTGATCACATCCCCCATATACTGTCCTCTCCTCCTCAACACATCCGCCATATACTGTCCCATTCCCATCACATCCCCCCATATACTGTCCTCTTCCCCTCATCACATCCCGCATATGCTGCCCTCTCCTCATCACATCCCCCATATAGTGTCCTCTCCCTCATCACATCCCCCATATACTGTCCTCTCCTCCTCAAGACATCCGCCATATACTGTCCTCTCTCATCACATCCCCCATATACAGCCCTCTCCTCCATCACAGCCCCCATATACTATCCTGTCCCCCACATCACATCCCCCATATACTGTCCTCTTCCCCATCACAGCCCTGTGTACTTCCTCCTCCCGCGCTCCACCGCCCTGCGCTCTTGTTCTCTGCGGGCCTGATAAAGAGGGTAAACACCACAAGAACAAGCAATGCACCAATTACAGAGCCTCCAGTCAGCGCTCCCCATGTACTGAAGGAGCTAAGCAGTGATTGGCTAGCCTCCTGTCAGCTCTCCCCCATGTACTGTACGAGCTGTGCAGTGATTGGCCAGCCTCCAGTCAGCGCTCCCCTTGTACTGCGGGAGTTGAGCAGTGATTGGCTACGGCTCGGCCTGTCAGCGCACGGCTTATTTCCCGCTCCTCAGCGGCCAGTGCTCTCCGGGCCTCAGCAGAAGAGAGCCTGCGGAGGAGATAGTTGGCTGCTGTAGGCGGAGCCTCGGGGCTGGACGCCCTGGTGCTTAGTCCCCCTTCTCTGTCCCTGCTGCGTGCTGTGCAGTTACTGAGTGCCCTCTATTCACTGATATACTCATGCTGGGCAGTAATCACACAGGGCAAACAGATCCAGGACCGCCTAAAATGCACCAGATGTCTCCCAGTGAGGGCGGTGTCACATCTGAGCTAAGGGCAGTGGCGTAGCAAGCTGGGTGCAGGATGCCCCTGGTGCTATCAGTGAGGGGGTGACAGCTCAGCCATTTGGCGGGTGAAGGAGCTGCTATTGGAGCTGCTGCAGGAGAACCAGCGCCTACTGGCCGTCCTGTCCTCCCTCTGCCCGATGCGACGTGTGACTGACTGGCTGCAGATTAGCTTCCCGCACAGCCCAGTCTGCCATAAGCCTCTCACAGAGCCCACACTACCCCCTAGCGCCGACTAATCTTTTCTATTCAGTCCTGACATGAGGGAAGGGGGGGGGCAGAATCATGTGATACCCTGTGTGGGAGGAGTGAGGGATCACATGACCATGGAGATCAGTGGATTCAGGACTATGGTGTGTGTGTTGGAGCTGTGGGGGTCGGGATGGATGGAGTGGGTGGAGCTGTGTGTGTGATGTCTGGGGATCAGGATGGATGTAAGCTGTGTGTGTAATGTCTGGGGATCAGTATGGATGTAGCTGAGCTGTATGTGTGTGATGTCTGGGTATCAGGATGGATGTAGCGGAGCTGTGTGTGTGATGTCTGGGGATCAGGATGGATGCAGCGGAGCTGTGTGTGATGTCATTGGACATCACACACACAGCTCTTTCCTCCATGTCACACAGTATGCCCCTAATAGTTCTTCCCCTCTTATCATACAGTGTTCCCTTGACACTCCCCCTGCCTTATCCTACAGTATGCCCCTAATATTGAAAAAGGGCCAATGCTGTCCCTATCTTCAAAAGGGGAAGAAGGTAGATCCAGGAAACTACAGGCTTGTGAGCCTAACATTTATAATTATTACACAGCATGTATGCAAGTACTTGGATAAAAATAGAGTAATTAACCAGAGCCAGCATGGATTTGTAACAAACAAGTCATGCCAGAAAAATCTAATTTCCTTCTATGACAGAATAACCAAGTGGGTTGATCAGGGAAATGCGCTGGATATAGTATATCTTGACTTTAGTAAAGCATTTCTCATACCATACTTATTGAAAAAATGACCAAGTATGGGATTGATAAGGCAACTGGTAGGTGGATTCACAACTGGCTGAGTGATCGTACTCAAAGAGTGGTCATAAATGGCTGCACATCCAAGTGGAAGAATGTATCAAGTGGGGTACCACAAGGCTCTGTCCTAGGCCCAGTGTTGTTCAACATTTTTATAAATGATCTGGAGAAGGGAAATAATGGTAAACTGATCAAATTTGTTGACGACACAAAGCTAGGAGGGATAGCTAACATTGGGGAAGAGAGAGAGAGTATTCAAAAAGATCTAGAATAGCTTGAACAGTGGGTGGCGACTAACACAATGATATTTAACGAGGAGAAATGCAAAGTCCTGCATCTGGGCAAGAAAAATAAAAATAGCACATAAAGAAGGGGAGGAATTGGGCTAAGCAGCAGCACATGCCGATATTCACTCAGCTGCGGTGCTAATCCCGGCGCACACTGTGACGTTAATGTGCAGCCGGGATCCTCCTCTCACCTCCCCTGACGTTTCCTCTTAGGTTCCGCGAGAGCAGGGAAAGGAGGCTTCCGGCAGCGTACACTGAGGTCAGACTGTGCACCTGGGATCAGCGCCGCTAGCAGTGCCAAGCAGAGGAGCAGCAGCGCCTCATGAGGAGGAAGGGGTAAGTATATGGGTCTCAGGAGGGTGCTATAACTACTGGGGTCGCTGTGGGATGTCACTATTACTTCTTGGGGCGCTGTGGGATGCCACTATTACTACTGTGGGCCGCTGTGGGATGTCACTATTACTACTGAGGACTGCTGTGGAATGTCACTATTACTCTTGGGGCCACTGTGGGGTGTCACTATTACTACTGGGGCCGCTGTGGGGTGTCAATATTACTACTGGGGCTGCTGTGGGGTGTCACTATTACTGCTTGGGGCCGCTGTGCGATGTCACTATTACTACTGGGGCCGCTGTGGGGTGTCAATATTACTACTGGGGCTGCTGTGGGATGTCACTATTACTACTGAGGCCACTGTGGCATATCACTATTACTACTGGGGGCCGCTGTGGGATGTCACTATTACTGCTACTGGCTGCAGTGGCATGTCACTATTACTACTGAGGCCACTGTGGGATATCACTACTACTGCTGGGGACTGCTGTGGGATGCCACTATTCCCAATGCCGGACTATCACAAGTCTTTGTGATTGAGTGAACCCACCGGGTGCCCATGAAGCCGCCCATACCAGGCGCACCACCTAGACCCTTGCTGGTTAAACTACTCAACTCTCGTGATAGAGATATAATTTTACAAGCTGCTAGAAAAAGAGGACCTCTGCGATATGACAACGCCACAGTTTCCATATTCCCAGATTTCTCAGCGGACCTCCAAAAACAGCGAGCATCGTTCTTGGGAATTAAAAGGCAACTTCGAGACCTGCAGCTCCCGTACTCCATGATGTACCCGGCACAACTATGAGTGACAAACGGAGACCGTGCCCGCTTCCTCTCTACCCCATCCGAAGCAGAAGAGTGGCTGGCTACCAGACGTCGTTCAGAAGGGCCGTAATGTATACATAACCCCACTCATTTCTTCCTCCAGGTGCCAGGACTCCCGTGTAAACACACGAACATACCTTTAAAAGCCACATGACTGCGCATCAGAAACTGTGCCCCAGACATACCGAGACCATATCTGAGACTGAGACACAGGACTGAGACTCCTGCAAACTATTGTGGCTGCTTGACTTGCTCCCCCCCAAAGATGGCGGTGAGCCGTCCTCTCCCTTGGTACCATTAATCCCCCCCCCCCCCCTTCCTTCTGACCTATCATATACCTCCTCCTCCCCCCCCCTTCTCCCCCTCCTGTCTTCTGCTCCGGGCATTTATATAGAGAAAGGTAACATGGAAGTGCCCGAAGAGGAGAGATCCCCCCCCCCCCCCAAGGGGGCCCACCTAGATGATGCCCACCAGGCTAAAGTCGGCCTCTATTATTGATCTATATAACAGTATCTCAAGTATAGCCCATATTAAAGCTATGCTAAGTAGGTTCCCCCTAATACCAGTTCGCCACGCATACTATCTCAACAGAAAAAGCATTTAAAGTTTGTTCCAAAATAAGCTGTTTAAGTGTTAAGTTGGTAGTATACTACCGTAATGTTAACAAATTGTACGCATCAAGAGCTCCATGATGATCTTAAAAATGCACTGAAATACTGCTGCATGATGTATAATAAGAATGTAACCGAGTGTCGGGGTGGGACTCCTGACGGTCGGAACAATATAAAGAAATTCATCCGGACCCGATCGACTCTCCCCAGACTATGGCGGGGATAGTTTTTGTGTCCTGGAATGTCAGGGGCATGGGATCAGCCAGAAAGCGATCAGCAATAAATTCTTTAGTACGCTCCTGGCAACCACATGTGCTGTGCCTGCAGGAGACCCACCTGACACCTGAAACTACAAAAGTCCTGTCGAAACCGTGGATACAGTGGTCTGCCCATTCATGCCACACATCCTACTCCAGAGGGGTGTCTCTATTAATAGGAAGGTCGCTCAGATGGGAGATGGAACAACTTAGGAGAGACCCGGAGGGTAGATACGTCTTTGTGAGAGCCAGAATCAATAACGACCCATACGTCCTTTTGTGCTGCTATAACCCACCTCCGGCGACAACAGCTATCTTAGCAGACGGCATCCAATGCGCATCATTCTCGCCAGACGCAACGATCGTCTGTATGGGAGATATGAACATAGTAATGAATCCCACTATTGATAGATTCGAAAGTGGTGCTCGGAGGGAGGGAGACACAATATGACCCGCGTAGCCTCTATTATATCAGTGACGGGCTGGCTAGATCTATGGCGCATATTCCACCCACAACAAAATGAGTTTACTTGCCACGCAGCCCACAACCATGCGCTTAGTCGAATAGACTATATATTTGGGTCCCCCTCACTATTTCCCAAAATTGAATCCATAGAGTTCCTCCCTCGAGGGATCTCAGACCCCTCACCAATCCGCATGGCTCTTAAAAACCCAGGCCCGGCCACAATTACGAGACTAAAGGTGCATCCATTCTGGCTCTCGCTATTTGGCCCCAAAGACTGCATACCGGACCAGATCCAGATATACTACGAAGCGCACTAGGCACACACGGATATAATGCTAGTGTGGGAGGCATTCAAACCGTACCTTAGAGGTTGCTTTAGATCCTCAATCTCCTTTATTAAAAAAGCCACCGCAAGGAAAGGAGAACTCCTAGCAGAGCAATGTCAACAACTAGAAAAGGAATTTGTCGCCGACCCTACAGATACCAAAAGAGATAGATGGCTACAGACAGGTAGAGATTACTTAATATATCTAAAAGAAAAAGCCCAGAGAAACCTCGTCTTTACTCGGCAATCCTTTTTTGAATTAGGAAACCAGTCCAGCAAATTACTAGCCTACATGGCAAGACAGGAGACCGCCCCACCGTCTGTTCTAAGAATTAAATCAGCTGAAGGAATAACGCTCACAGACCCAAAAGACATCCTAGACAGGTTTCAGCAGTTCTATGATGACCTCTACCAATCGCGAACAGACTCCTCACCTGCAGAACTAGAGTCTTACCTAGCCGACATAACATTCCCAGTATTGCAAGATACCTCTAAGACCCTATTAGACTCCCCCATTACAGAGGAAGAGATAGAGGAGGCAATAAATGATATGGCAAAAAATAAGACACCGGGTCCAGATGGACTCCCAGTGGAGGTCTACCTACACTACAAAAAGGAAATAATGCCGCACCTGCTCTCCCTATACACATATATATTCGACAAAAAACAACTCCCAGAATCAATGTTAGAAGCCAATATAGTCCTTATTTTAAAACCAGATAAAAACCCAGAAGATTGTGGTTCATATAGACCAATATCCTTATTAAATACAGACTACAAAATCCTCACTAAAATATTGGCCTCTCATTTAAACCAAGCCATTAAGGAAATTATACACCCTGATCAATCTGGCTTTATCCCAGGAATGTCTACATCAGACAACATCAGAAGGACGCAGGTGATTACACAGGTGGGATGGAGGTGGAGGTCAGATTGGGCCTTGGCCTCACTAGATGCGGCTAAGGCATTCGATTCAGTTGAATGGCCATATTTTATTTTTTTTTTAAACTTTGTCTTTATTAAGCGGGTCTGGACAAACATGTAACATTACAGTATTTTTGCAGGTTCTTTTTTCCGTATCAGTCTTGGTTGTCCCAGCCTGCATTTTTTATATTATTTATATTAAACTAAACAAAATAAAACAAAACATTGAAACAGACAGATTATATACATGAAATCTAACCTTTGACCCATTTTGACCACGGATATTTGTGGTCTACTGACCTGTATGTTGAGGATCGTCAAAGTTTTCGGAGGCCCCGCAGGCTATGGCACGATTTGTAGATCACCCTAAATTAGTGTGTCTCCCATTGCTATCTGTTCCTGGAACCAGCAGGTGTAGTAGAAGCAGTTTCTTAATTTGTCTTTTACCCTTTGTGGTAATAATTGAATGAAGCTCCACCAGGTTTCAAAGAAGGTTTGTACCTTCTTTTCTTTGAAAAGTGAAGTTTCCGCCCAATCCATCTGGAACAGGAACGCTAGCTTGTCCAGGAACAGTCTGAATGGGGGCCCTGATGGTTGTATCCATGTTTGTAAAATGGCTTTTAATCCCGCTGCTGCTATGAAGTGCAGTAGTTTTCTAACGCCTCTCGAGCAGTGGTAGACTTCAGAGTCTAAGTAGCCAAATATTGCCCATGTTGGTTCTTGTGGGCAGAAGTTCGTCAGGTGTGTTTTTGTGTACTCTCCTATCCGTGTCCAGAAGTCCTGTATTGGGGGGCATGTCCATAGGTTGTGATATAAGTTTGCATATGGCGCCTGGCATTTGAGGCAATTTGGGGTGTCGTAAGTTCCTATTTGAAATCCCCTACTTGGGGTTATGTATGATCTGTGGGCATTTTGCAGTCTCATCTCCAGAAATCTGGCTGATGGTAAGTATCTGTGTGCTGAGGTCAGAGACTTCATTATCAATGTTGGTGTGAAATCAGGATTGTCCCTGGCCCACTTACCAACCCCCGAGTCAATGTCATCTTGCTCCCTCATATTTCTTATTATCCTGTACAGCTTGGAGATCATTCCCTGTGGGCCTGTTTTCCTAGCCGTCCATATGTCATTTGCTTGTACCCAGTCAGGTTCTCGAAGTCGTGGTATGAGTTCTGTGATATAGTGTCTGACTTGAAGGTATGAAAATAGTGGGATTTGGATCTCAGGGTATTTTTGTTTCGTTTCGTCATATGTTAGGATTCGTTTTTCCTCTGTGTGCAGCAGTCTGTCTATTGTGTGTATTCCTTTGGTCTCCCATTCCGCGAATATATTATGGGGATTACCGTCTTGAAAGTTGGGGTTGTTCATTATCGACAGGTATGGCGATACTTGGGGTGATGTTTGGTTATCTTTGCGCAGTTTATTCCATGTTTTCCAGGCCGTTAATATCAGGGGGTTCTTTTTGATTTTTCCTGGGAGTTCTGCGTATGAGCAGTGGAGGATATTCTGGAGTCGTGTTGGGCCGGCCATTTCTTGTTCGAGTGGTTTGTTTGTGAAGTGTGACTTGGAATGAATCCAGTCATGAATGATTCGTGTTTGTGCCGCTAGGTTGTAGTCTCGTATGCTGGGTAAGTTGGTTCCTCCGTTCTCTCTGTGCTTATGTAATATTTTGAGCGCGATGCGTGGTCTTTTCCCTCCCCATATGAATCTCCTGTACAGATAGTTTATTTTCTTTATGTCTTTTAATTTTAGGAATATGGGTAGTGAGTGTAGGATGTATAATAGACGTGGAAATTCTATCATTTTTAATAGGCTCACCCTTCCCAGAAAAGAAATCGTGAAGTTTTTCCATGTGCTTAGGGTCGCTTCTAATTTTTTGATATGGGGATCTATGTTTGTGTTATATAATTTGGAAGGGTTTCTTGTGATTTGTACTCCCAAGTATTGTATTGCGTGTTTTTCCCACTTAAATGGATACTGCATTGCCCATGGGGGTTTGGCCTGTCCCCTAAGAAGTAAAGCCTCTGTTTTGTCTAGGTTTAAAGTGTAACCCGAGAGTTTGCCGATTTTTTCCACGTCCTGTAATAGGGGTGTTAGTGTTTCCCTAGGGTTGTCTATCACCAGTAAAAGATCGTCTGCAAATGCTTCTACTTTTATCTTTGTCCCTCCGCATGTGGCTCCTGTAAATAGCGTTGTTTGTGTCAAGTATCTAAGCAGTGGATCTATTGATAGATTAAACAACAGTGGTGAAAGGGGGCAGCCTTGTCTAGCCCCTCTAAATAAGTCTATGTTGGGAGTATTAAGGCCGTTGACTGTGAGAGTCGTGGTGGCCCTTGTGTGCATTGTGTCTATATAGTTCATAAAAATCTGTCCAAAGCCTCTTTTTTCCAGCAGTCTGTTTAAATATGGCCAGGCCATTTTATCAAAAGCTTTTTCTGCGTCCAGACTCAGCAGCATTGTAGTCTGGCTCTCGGGGTTTTGTGCTATGACCGTCGCCGCTATGGCGGCTCTGATGTTTTTTAAAGCACTTCTCCCTTGTGTAAAGCCTTTCTGTGCTGGATCTAGTATGGACGGGAGGATTAGCTGGAGTCTGTCGGCTAGTATTTTGGACAGGAATTTATAATCGCAGTTTAACAGCGCTATTGGTCTGTAGGATTTTGGTTCTGTCTGGTCTTTGCCCGGTTTGGGGAGTAGTATCGTTCTTGATACTCCAAAGTCCTCTGCTTGTGTGTCGTTTTTGTATATTGTGTTGTACAGTTGGGTCAGTACTGGCACCATATCTGTTATTAGTATTTTATAATATTCCGTCGAGAATCCGTCGGGGCCTGGTGTTTTTCCCCCTAGTGCCCTCGAGATCGCCCCTCTTACTTCTTCCTCCCGTATGTCAGCGTCTAGTAAAGAGGTTTGTTCTTCTGTTAGTTTTGGTAGGTTCACAGATTCTAGGAAACTGTTTATGTCCTGCATGTTTGTTGGTTCATTTTTGACACCTCTTGTTCCACCAGTGTTCCACCATTTTTCATGTTGGTGCATTTTTGACACCTCTTGTGCCACCAGTGTTGCCTGGGTTATGTCCATGTTGTTATTCATTGGTTGGTCATTAGTTTGTATGGCGGAAGTGTCCATTGTCTCGTGGTCGGTGTCTGGTAAGACCGTGGTACATGGTGGGGGGTTCTTCAAAGGGGATGTAGGTTGGTGTGTGCTTTTGCTTTCTCTTTCTTTGATGTTTTTGGCAGCTTTGTTCTTTTGTTGTCCTCCCATAGATGTTTTGTCTGTGTTTGGCTGGCGTGTTGCCCTTGTTGAGGTGCCCGCGTTTTTTTCGTTTAGATATTTGTCCATGTTTTTTTTTTTTGTTTTTTTTTAAGTCGAGTGGTTATGCGGGTTGATTTGCTGAGATGTCTTCCCTGTTCTTGAGGTTTTTCTGGTTTTATTGCAGTTTAATTTTGTTGTGGATGTGGCTTATCTTTCATTATCTATTGCTCCATCTCTGTTTGTCTGGGGTCTTTGGTTCGCTCCGCGACTAATGTTCCTGCTGGTTTCGTTTTGTCGCTTTTATCTCCCCCACTCCTGTTTTTGGTGTACTTTAATTATTCTGTTTTGTGCTGTCTGTGCTTTCTCTCCCCTCTTTTCCTTATTTCCCCCCCCCCCCCTGTTGCTGTTTTGTTCTTTAGGGATTTGTCAGGGGTTAAATTCGAATGATAGTCCCTTGGGATCTTTTCTGTGGTATGTACTGGGTTTTGTGTTTTTCTTGAGGTTGGGATGGGGCTCGTGTGGTAGTTATGGTTGGCCACTGTTCTTGGGCTGTTTCCCCCCCCCTCTCTCTCTTTGAAGGGGATCTCTGTGCCTCTGTTGCGTTCTGGGGCCCTCTCTGCAGCGTTGGTGTGGCTGTGTGGTGTCTTCACACTTCTTTGCTGCCTCTCGGCTCCTTCCCCTGCCTGGTGTAATGGGCGGGGCTTATTGTGGGCGTCGCTGTCGAAATTTAGGCCGTGGCTTCTGCTGCCGCTAGGCCGCTGCGTCCCCACAGGTTTTCGGGGGGGGGGGGGGGGGGTCGCCGGTTCAGGGGGGGTTTCTCCGGTTGTCCGGGTGCTCTCCCGGGCTATTCTCCCCGTGCGGAGCTGGGCTATGTCTGTCACGGCCCGGGTGTTGTGGCGCGATGCCCGCTGCTGCCCGCTTTGGTGTTCCAGTGGGGTATCTACTCTCGGGGTGTCTCCCCTAGTCCTCTATGGCTTCCCGAGGTCTTCCCCCCTCTCGCGGCTCTTACCGGGCTTGGTCGCGGTTCTCGCGGCCGGAAATTTAGTCCGCGGCTTTGGGCGCGTCCAGGCCGCAGTGTCCCCGGCGCTCCCGGTATGTCTTGGGCGGGGGCCGATGGGTCTGCAGACCTTACCGGAGATCTTCGGCGGAGGTAAGGTCCCGGCTGGCTATGGGTTGGGCGTCCCGTTTGAATGGCCATATTTGATGGAGGTCTTACGGAGGTTTGGATTTGGAGACTCATTCATCAAGTGGATCTCTATTCTATATAAATCTCCGACAGCCAGAGTAGTAGTAAACGGCCTGACCTCCACCTCCTTCTCACTCCACAGAGAAACCCGACAGGGCTGCCCACTTTCCCCCCTCCCGTTTGCAATTGCAATAGAACCGCTGGCTCTGAGAATCCGACAACACACGTCATATAGGGGTATCCAGATAGGACCCCGAGAAGATAGAATAGGATTATATGCAGACGATCTAATACTATACATGTCAGACCCCAAGAATGCCCTGCCGCTAGCTATCTCACTAATAGATGAATTCGGGAACTTTTCAGGCCTGTGTATCAAATGGCAAAAATCCGCTTTTATGCCCCTAAGACCAGAGGGATGGCAAATGGGAGACGTATTTTGTAAACTACAAGTCACTCCTAAATTCAAATACCTAGGGATACACATCACCAGAGATCACACTCAGAGCCTTGATTTAAACATCACCCCCTTATTGGCAACCCTACAACTAAAATTAAAAAACTAGAGCTCCTTACCACTATCTGTAGCGGGCAGAATGAACCTTATAAAAATGATAATACTCCCCAAGTACCTATACTGCCTAGAGCACGCAGAAACAGCCATACCACAAAAGTTCTTCAAAAAAACGAACTCCCTAATAACATCATTCATTTGGGGGAACTCCAGAGCGAAACTCCGCATGGACACCCTACAGCGACCCAAGGAGATGGCAGGAATGGCGCTACCAGACCTCAAACTTTACTACTTAGCGGGACAGGTGAGATATATCCGTCACTGGTTATCGGGCTCTCTTCTCCCAAACTCCGAGCACCACTTGATGTTCTTTCTCTCGGAGGCATCACTCTGGGTCCTCCTGGAAAAACCAGGACTATTGACTAAGCAGATGCTACCAATCCATAGACTTGCAGTCAACGTCTGGCAGACATGCAAAGCACTGACTAAGTAAGACGACACCCCTCTGGAGACCCCCTTATGGGACAATAGAGCATTGCCGCACCTGATGAATCTACCGGATAAACAGTTCTGGATAAATCTAGGAATTACCACACTGGAACATCTATATATCGACCAAGTATTGGCCTCCTTCGAACAATTACAACAATTATATCAAATCCCAAGAGAGGGCTTCTTTAGATACCTGCAACTCAGGCACGCTCTGACAACACAATTCCCAGAGCCCAGACAATCCTTCTCACAATATCCATTAATAGGCATACTTCGCACCCAAGGGCCCAAAGGCCTGATATCGGTGTTGTACACTCACTTACTACAATCCAAGATCCCTGACACGCCGATGGCGGTGGTAGAGAGATGGAGAGAGCTCATTCCCACTCTCACTAACGAGGACTGGGAGTCTGCAATGTCCGCATACACCACGGTATCACCAGCTGCAAATAATAAACTAACACAATTATACATACTACACCAATGCTATCTAACACCGACCAGACTATATAAAATGAATAGGACACCCACAAACCAGTGCCATCGGTGCAGAGCACCTAACGCAAATTTTAACCACCTAATATGGAGCTGCCCAGATATCTATACGTACTGGGGAGTGATCACAGAATTTCTAACCCAATTGATGGGTATACCAGTACCACACAATCCAGCAGTGTGCCTATTAGGCTTTCTAGATGAAGAACAATGGCAATACCATGACAGGATATTCCTTACCAAAGTATTATTCTTTGCCCGCAAAGCAATAGCCCTACGTTGGATGGACAGACGTCCTCCGACACTCTCGAAATGGCAGAATATTATTAACACCATTTTGCCATACGAAAAATAGTATATAAAAATAGAAAATGCCCTGAAAAATTCAATAAGGTTTGGGAAAGATGGTGCGGATCAACGTACACAGTATTCACGCAAGATCGATTACAGGACCTGCTGAGGGCAACGATACCTAGGAATGCTCGGTAAAACGAACGAATGTTACCGCCTTCCACTGATACCATGAGAAAATGTACTGACGCACTGTATTCAACTACTGCATATATCAATGTAACGTACTCAAGTTTTGATTACATGAGCACAAGGAGCCTATGATGTATTCAAAGTTATTTATTCATGTATTGTACAAAATACATACTGTTCAATAAAACGAGTTTAAAAAAAATATATATATCACAATGCCGCTTATATTTAGATATGAATTGCCTGCAGTAGTGCTGCAGCCGCTTGTATCGTCGCAGCCATGGCATAATAATATATTGATTGCCTGCAGTAGTGCTGCAGCTGCTTTTATTTGCTTAATAATATATGTAATTAGTTGTGTAGTTTTCATATTCAAAAATACTATATGTTACAACTATTTATATTTAAAGGGGTTGTCCCGAGGCAGCAAGTGGGTCTATACACTTCTGTATGGCCATAATAATGCACTTTGTAATCTACATTGTGCATTAATTATGAGCCATACAGAAGTTATAAAAAGTTTTTTACTTACCTGCTCCGTTGCTAGCGTCCTCGTCTCCATGGTGCCGACTAATTTTCGCCCTCCGATGGCCAAATTAGCCGCGCTTGCGCAGTCCGGGTCTTCAGCAGTCTTCTATGGAGCCGCTCGTGCCAGAGAGCGGCTCCGTGTAGCTCCGCCCCGTCACGTGCCGATTCCAGCCAATCAGGAGGCTGGAATCGGCAGTGGACCGCACAGAAGAGCTGCGGTCCACGAAGACAGAGGATCCGGCGGCCATCTTCAGCAGGTGAGTATGAAGACGCCGGACCGCCGGGATTCAGGTAAGCGCTGTGCGGGTGGTTTTTTTAACCCCTGCATCGGGGTTGTCTCGCGCCGAACGGGGGGGGGGGGGGGGGGTTTAAAAAAAAAAAAACCCGTTTCGGCGCGGGACATCTCCTTTAATGTTTCCCAAATCCGCAACATTTTAACAACCTTATACATTAGACGAGGGATGGACCATATTAAACACACTGCTTTAATCATTAATGCTGTACAAACAACAACACTACATTTTTTCACTCTCAGGATGGCTACCTAGCTAAGAGATATACACACCCCGCTGGAACGCACCCTTTGGAGCACATGACACTCCAGGGAGGCCATCCAATGTCCAGTGGAACGGGCGCTGGAACGCAGCGCCCGTTCGGGATAACGTTTCACATAGCTAATATCACTAGTTACATCACAACTACGTGCCGTGACAGCACCCGGGCGAGCGAGCTCAGGGAGACACCACGTTACTATAAAGCTGGCAGTGACGGACGCCAGCGTTATGACGTGTGATGTCATCGATGTGGGCCTTACTGTGAGAACAGCGCCAGTACACTGCTCCTCTATGAAGGGAATACCACCTAGTATAAAAGGAAGTCCTGATACCCTGTTTACTATGCTTTATAAAAGGCCACATACCGTCCTGAAACACGTTGCACCATCTGTTTTATTACCTGTGCCCAGTGATTTGTCTACCTACCTGTATTTATTGCTATTTGGTCAATTAAAATCCCCCCTTTTTGGACGACAACTGTTTTGGATAAACTTACCCAGCCTGGAATCCATTTGGGGAGGTCTCAAGGACATGAGAGCTCCCATCTAAGTAAGTTTTCCATTTATCAGATTGTTTTTATGTAATCCTTATGAGCGCAGGACAAAAACCTATTCTTAATCTGTATAAACTAAATTATAGTGCTCACAGGGCAGGTTCCAAGGAGTCCGGGGATGTAGTTTTTAAGCTCACCCGGCTCATTCCCACGCCATCACATGTGAAAGGATGCGCAAGTGGACTCACGTCTGCAGGCTGTGCAGGAAAATACATATTGCGCTCTATGGAAGCGGACACACAGCTGTAGAGATGAGTCCTCTGCTGCCGACCTCCGTGGGTGACCGCGCGGGAACAGAGAGACAGGTAATCATAATAACATTCCTGAACCCCTCAGAACCTGCCCTATGAGCAGTAGAGCTTAGTTTATGGTGCTCTCAGGTGGTGACAGGTTCCCTTTAAAATGCGCCCATACACATTAGATCAACAGCAGCTGAACACACTGATTTTGGTAGGACCAGATTACCATTTCATGTGTACAGGGATGTTCCAACTGTGTCAAAAGGAATAGCTGTCACCCAAATAACTATTTGGCCGACTGCTATCTAATGTGTGAGACCAGCAATAGACTTTGTTATAAAGACATGCAATGCACATAATTGATTTGCAGACATAAAGAATATGCAAACTTTCCACAAGAAATTAAAGAACTCACCAGCCACCGAAATCCGGGGATCCAGATAGTTCAGCTTGAAGGAACTCAAGGCCATCTGTTTCTTGTCTTCTCAGTCAGTCTCCTGCACCTCCAAGTTCAGTTGCCGTTCTTCTGTTCTTATGACAGCTTTCTTCTTGTCTTCCTTTTGTCTTAGACTTGTGGAAAGCATCATATACCACATCCAAAGAAAGAGTTCCCCAAGTGACTGTTACGGTAAAGCCGTACGTTGTTACAGATCTGACACTAATTTTTTGCAGTGGCAAAATCTGCCCCAAGTGGTGCGAAGGTTACGTGAAGTCGCATCTGCATTGCTTGTACTGTGACACATCGCAGATTTACCGCACACAATTCTGCGGCGGTAGATGCGTATTCTACGTCTGGCCTTACGCTAAAGGTGGTTTCCCACACAGCGCTTTTTGGAATAACTCCACTGCAGTTCTTTGAGCCAAACCCAGGAGTTGATTCCAGCAGAAACGAGGAGTTTAAAACCTTTGTTTAAAGGAATTGTACCAAGAACTAAAATTATCCCGTATCCACCAGATAGGGAATAACCTTATGATCAGTGGTGATCCAAACGCTGGGACTCCCACCAATCCTGAGAAAAGAGTTCCTGAAAGTGCCTAGATAAATGGAGAGGAGAATGCGCATGTGACAGTCGCTCTATTCATTCAATCACAATGCTGAAATTGTACAAACTCCCAGCAATCTCCAGTGCTGTCATTTAATTGATTTGAGTGGCAGTAGGCATGCGTTATCTCTGCTCCATTCATGTGGGAAGACCATCAGGACCCCCGTTCTTGTGATCAGTGGGGGATAGGGGATAACGTTATATCTTGGTACAATCCCTTTAAGTCTTCAGCAGCGATATGCAGCGAATAGGCTGTCTAAGTAAATTACATCCTATACAGCTGCTCATTCAGTAGACCCTCCTGTTATATTATTAGGTGCTGTCAGAAGTTATGGGGAACATCTCAGAATATCACTTCACCTACAGTAGTCTACTCGCAAAGGGAGAATTTCAATGAACTTTGTGCAAGGAAAACTGGCGCAGTTACCCAAAGCAAATAGATTTCCACTGACCATTTTTCACCTGCACCAGTTTTGATGAATTTTCCTGCCAGCATCACATCGTCATTACACCTCATATGAACTGACCATAGTGGTAGCTGATATATGGAATTCGAAGGATTAATACACAGGGGGATCTGGAAGGAAAAAGTCCCCCAGAAATAGCTGCACGCTCATTTACATGGTGCACACCACAATGCTAGTCCTATTAAGATGACATTTAGGGCATCCTACATACTACACCAGCTTCTCCGGGTTGTTTTCTTTAGCTTCTTTCTTCTCTTCATTCAGCTTCTTCTTTATGAAATCTGCTCTTTATTGGCCTCAATCTGGAGAGAAATAAGAGAAGACAAAGGGGTTGTCCAGTTATAAACCATTGATGACCTGTCCTTAGAATAGATGATCAATAGGAGATCAGTGGGGTCTGCTTTCCAGGACCCCCAACACTCTGCTGTTCGCTGGGCCGCTGCACTTGCACACTAGCTAATCTCTACAAGAAGCAGACAGCTCTGTTCCCACAGCAGTGGTCCGGTCTCATATTGCAGGGTAACTTCCCATTGAAGTGAATGGCCTGTAATACCAAGCCTCACCAGTGCGGGAACAGAGCTGCGTGCTTCCTGCAGAAGTTATATAAGTGCAGGTGTGCACCGACCGCTGAACAGCTGATCGGTTGTAGTAGTGCAAGTATATTGTTAGGGTTTTATATAAATTAAGCTTCAATTATATAAAACACTAACAAAATACTTGTACTACTACATCAAGTGGTCTGTGATATGTAACTCCCATCACACTGCGGTCACAGAACAGCTGGAGAGCCGTCGGCTGCAAATCACTGATCCACCATCTTATTGGTGACTGCGAGTGACATTATATTTCTTGCCCACCTCTGATCTCAGATTAGCCATGGATGATTGAATGTTTAGGGGTTCCTGCTGATGCAAAGTATAGCAACCGCACTGTTAGCTCTGTTATAGGACAGGATCGTACCTGGGCCGTGTCCTCCGCTGGGAAAGAAAAAGCTGAAATTTACAAGTATTCAGAATTAATTAAGGAAAGGAAGTAAACGAAAGGGGGAAGAAGAACCCATCATCTGACAGTACGTCTCCTTGATCACACATATATATAGTCACATGTATGATATACAATATATACGACTCAACAACCTATCTACTATATACTCTCCTTAAGAAGAGCCTCATGTCAGTCAGGCAGTGAATGAGAAGACATTCCTTACTTCAGGTGCTGCAGATCCTCTTTAAGACTCATCACATCCCCCATGTACTGTCTGCTGCTCCTCATCACATCCCCCATATAATGTCCTCTCACCTCATCCCATCCCCATACGCGTCTGGTCCAGAGATGTGTATACCTGGCAAATTTAAAATATGTCTAAATAAAGGAAGATTATACATTTTATTCTGCAAGCAAGCGTGGATGACACTTTTTCCTGCATGGAATTTTCTGCTGTTTAAGCCCAGGACCGGGGGCAGGTGAAACCGCTTGAGCAAGCAGTGGATCGTGAGACATATGAAGTGAGCAAGCTGACAGCACAGCACACTATTTTCAAGTGTCTTTTTCTTTGGAATTACCCGGCCGCTGTTGCTATGAATAACTTGTTCTGAGGAGACTATGCACAGCACCAAATGCAAGTATACAAGGATTGAGGTAAATTCTACCCATATTTATAAGTGCAGTATCTCCATTATTTTTGGACATTTGCTCACGATCCTCACACTATTTGTAAATGAAAATTTAGCCACTAAGGTATACCATCTATTATTAGTACGTTTTATGGGACTCTAATGTACCTATGTTAATTTTTATTGGTGTTTTCAACAAAGTATGATGGCTGAACAAGAAACAGTTGTCCGGGCCAGGATGCAAAAATTATCCAGTCTGTTTCAGGACAATATACAAAGTATGCATCCTGACACAAAGGGGTTAATCCAATCATTAACCAAATATAAGAAATCAGAATTACAGACTTGGTGGGACCAACACTCCCTGAATAAATATTTGGATCTTACAATGATCCCAAGAGGATTGTGTTTGAAAAAATACCAACAACAATTTATGATGATGATTTTCTGTCCAGTTGGAATGATATCTTCTCCGATTGCTCTGATGAGATTGATAGTTGATAATGAGCAATTAAAATTAAATAAATTGCAGAAAGACATACAAGACATTGAACATAAATTGAGAGCAACTTAGAATTCCACAGAATGGGATAATCTAATACAAAAAGAGGATATGGAACTACATAAAATGGAAGAAAAGATAATTCACATAAAAAAAACCAAACTGGAAAGAGACAGACGCGATTACCAAGATGACAAAGTTTACAACTGGAGTTCCAAAAGGATTCAAAAACCCAAATCAATTCTCAAGAAACAATCAATGAGAAGTCATACAGGCAATTTGAATAGTGTCACATTCTCCTCCTCAGAGTGGGAAGGGGACACATCCCATGTATCATCAGATGTCTCCAGTGGTGACCCTCAGGTATTTGAAGAACCAACACAAAGAATGCAGACTATGGGGAGACTGTCAAAAAACAAGGCACCGAGAGGGGGCCATATGCCAAGAAGGAGATACCCCAGCCGCAGACCAACCATTCGGAATTAGCGGACAATATAATTTTTTTCACACCCCGTATTCTCTCTAACCAGCAATTGGAAATTATCAATAAGGGTAGGAATTTTGTACCTGACTGCACGTTTGACCCTTTCAATACTATGCTGGACCTAAACAAATTTGTTCGGGACCTCATTGTAAAGAAGTATTTCTGCGAACAAACCAGAATCAATGGGGCAAACAGAACAGCTTCTTAGGAGTCTGCAAAACAAGACGACAAACATGGAGACCTAACAACAAGGGACACTGCCTTTCTCTGGGATTTAGAACAACTAGAAAAAGAACAGATGGACACTGATATGGCACCAGATTCAATTCCAATGCCATCAGATATGAGGATTCCCAATCCCTCTTTTTACCCCAAACATCTCAGAACTAGATGGCTAGATGATTTTCAAAACAGTATGGAAAGAGATCTTAATGACCTATATAGATCCAGTCAGAAGAAAGATGCATCCAAATATTAAAATGTTAACATCTCAGTGTCCCAGAGACGTGACTTACAGAATCTCATTAACGATACTGATTTAATAATTCAGCAATCGGACAAAGGGGGCACCATTGCCATAATGGACAATGCATTATACAGTTTATGTGTTGAAAAAATACTCAATGATGATAAAACTTATAGAAAATTAGAGATTGATCCCACCGTAACATTCACCCATTCATTGTCTGATTTGATTACCAGAGGGGGCTCAATGGGGGTATTAAGTGACAAAGAAATGGCTTATCTAGTTCCCAAAAATCCTATTCTTGCAAATTTTTATGGGATTCCCAAGTCTCACAAAAATGTATTTCCACCTCCCATGCGCCCAATAGTTTCGGGACGAGGATCCCTATGTGAGAGACTCAGGCTGTAATTTTCTATCTACCCAATTGCTGTGGTAGTTCAAATCCCCGGATATATTCCTAATAGCAATAGTGTCATTCAAATATTAGCAGGACACAAATGGGGGGCAGATAAAACCTGGGTAACTTGCGATGTCAAAGCATTGTATTCCTCTATCCCTCACCATTTGGCGCTACAGGCACTTGCATTTCACCTTAGGTCTCATGCACAATATAATGATTCTCTAAGAGCCTTTTTGATGGAAGCAACATTATAATGAATGCAAACTTGGGACAACCCCTTTTAAGATCAGGCTTCATAGGCAATCTGCAATGGAAGCCCTGGGAGTGTGCAGAAGGCCCCCAGCTGCCATTGTAACCGTTAGGGACCTCCAAACTTCGATCGGAGCATTTAAAGGGTTAATATGTTGCAGGCGGGTGTCAGCTATACCAGACAGCATTGTATAGAGTAGGATCGGCCCAGAACCCATTCCATACAAAGCCCAAACCTCCATGACTTAACAGTACATCATGGAGCATTAAGGGGTTAATGTTGTGCATAATTTATATGCGACCTTTATGGTCCCATCCACTTTGCATGTAGTGATGCGACCGCTTTCATCATCATTTGCGATATAACAAGATGGCGGCCTGTGGAGCACTTATTGTGACATCATAGGATGAGAGAATTCTAAACATTGTGACATCACCGCATTCCAAGCTAACCCTGCAGCGTGGAAAGCCTGGAGCTCTGATCACGAGGCGAGGACGAAGAGAGAGGATCCAGCGCAGGTAACACCATCACTTTCCGGAAGTCGCAGAGCTGCTGGCTACCAGGCAATGTGCGTGAGGAACGGGCCAACCTAGACGGACGGGAAGCAAGACCCGAGTTCATGGCATCCAGTGAAAGATTAAGGAAGATACTGAGGAACTACCCAACACCACACACTACCAACCCGCCAAGCATGGACGATCTGTGAGTAGCCCAGCCCATGCCCAGCCTGCGCGCCACCACACAGCGCCCTCACCCTGCAGGCAGCCTCACAGCGCCCTCACCCTGCAGGCAGCCTCACAGCGCCCTCACCCTGCAGGCAGCCTCACAGCGCCCTCACCCCGCAGGCAGCCTCACAGCGCCCTCACCCCGCAGGCAGCCTCACAGCGCCCTCACCCCGCAGGCAGCCTCACAGCGCCCTCACCCCGCAGGCAGCCGCACAGCGCCCTCACCCCGCAGGCAGCCGCACAGCGCCCTCACCCCGCAGGCAGCCGCACAGCGCCCTCACCCCGCAGGGAGCCGCACAGCGCCCTCACCCCGCACGCAGCCGAACAGCTCCCTCACCCCGCACGCAGCCGCACAGCGCCCTCACCCCGCAGGCAGCCGCACAGCGCCCTCACCCCGCACGCAGCCTCACAGCGCCCTCACCCCGCAGGCAGCCGCACAGCGCCCTCACCCCGCAGGGAGCCGCACAGCGCCCTCACCCCGCAGGGAGCCGCACAGCGCCCTCACCCCGCACGCAGCCTCACAGCGCCCTCACCCCGCACGCAGCCGCACAGCGCCCTCACCCCGCACGCAGCCGCACAGCGCCCTCACCCCGCACATCGCCCTCACCCCGCACGCAGCCGCACAGCGCACTCACCCCGTATGCGGCCACGCAGCGCCCCCCCCAGCTCTACAGAGAGATGCTGCAATAAAGCAAGCATTATCCTCCATTTGCTGTGACAACAATTCTGAATGAATGAAGGCTGTAATTCTGGAAGTACTGATCATGTGACCATGACCTGACAACCAGGATCGCTCATTCATCCACTGGAACAGCAAATGATTCTTCCCTTGGACGGGTGCAGTCACACAGCGTCCCACCCTGCGCCCCGTCACACAGCGCCCTCACCCAACAGGCAGCCGCACAGCGCATTCACCCTGCACGCAGCCACACAGCGCCCCCCGGCTCTAAGGAGAGATGCTGCAATGAAGCAAGCATTATCCTCCATTTGCTGTGACAACAATTCTGAATGAATGAAGGCTGTAATTCTGGAAGTACTGATCATGTGACCATGACCTGACAACCAGGATCGCTCATTCATCCACTGGAACAGCAAATGATTCTTCCCTTGGACGGGTGCAGTCACACAGCGTCCCACCCTGCGCCCCGCCACACAGCGCATTCACCCTGCATGCAGCCACACAGCGCCCCCCAGCTCTACAGAGAGATGCTGCAATGAAGCAAGCATTATCCTCCATTTGCTGTGACAACAATTCTGAATGAATGAAGGCTGTAATTCGGGAAGTACTGATCATGTGACCATGACCTGACAACCAGGATCGCTCATTCATCCACTGGAACAGCAAATGATTCTTCCCTTGGACGGGTGCAGTCACACAGCGTCCCACCCTGCGCCCCGCCACACAGCGCCCTCACCCAACAGGCAGCCGCACAGCGCATTCACCCTGCACGCAGCCACACAGCGCCCCCCAGCTCTACAGAGAGATGCTGCAATGAAGCAAGCATTATCCTCCATTTGCTGTGACAACAATTCTGAATGAATGAAGGCTGTAATTCTGGAAGTACTGATCATGTGACCATGACCAGACAACCAGGATCGCTCATTCATCCACTGGAACAGCAAATGATTCTTCCCTTGGACGGGTGCAGTCACACAGCGTCCCACCCTGCGCCCCACCACACAGCGCCCTCACCCAACAGGCAGTCGCACATCGCATTTACCCTGCACGCAGCCACATAGCGCCCCCCAGCTCTACAGAGAGATGCTGCAATAAAGCAAGCATTATCCTCCATTTGCTGTGACAACAATTCTGAATGAATGAAGGCTGTAATTCTGGAAGTACTGATCATGTGACCATGACCTGACAACCAGGATCGCTCATTCATCCACTGGAACAGCAAATGATTCTTCCCTTGGACGGGTGCAGTCACACAGCGTCCCACCCTGCGCCCCGCCACACAGCGCATTCACCCTGCATGCAGCCACACAGCGCCCCCCAGCTCTACAGAGAGATGCTGCAATGAAGCAAGCATTATCCTCCATTTGCTGAGACAACAATTCTGAATGAATGAAGGCTGTAATTCTGGAAGTACTGATCATGTGACCATGACCTGACAACCAGGATCGCTCATTCATCCACTGGAACAGCAAATGATTCTTCCCTTGGACGGGTGCAGTCACACAGCGTCCCACCCTGCGCCCCGCCACACAGCGCCCTCACCCAACAGGCAGTCGCACAGCGCATTCACCCTGCACGCAGCCACACAGCGCCCCCCAGCTCTACAGAGAGATGCTGCAATGAAGCAAGCATTATCCTCCATTTGCTGTGACAACAATTCTGAATGAATGAAGGCTGTAATTCTGGAAGTACTGATCATGTGACCATGACCTGACAACCAGGATCGCTCATTCATCCACTGGAACAGCAAATGATTCTTCCCTTGGACGGGAGCAGTCACACAGCGTCCCACCCTGCACCCAGCCACACAGCGCCCTCACCCAACAGGCAGCCGCACAGCGCATTCACCCTGCACGCAGCCACACAGCGCCCCCTAGCTCTACAGAGAGATGCTGCAATGAAGCAAGCATTATCCTCCATTTGCTGTGACAACAATTCTGAATGAATGAAGGCTGTAATTCTGGAAGTACTGATCATGTGACCATGACCTGACAACCAGGATCGCTCATTCATCCACTGGAACAGCAAATGATTCTTCCCTTGGACGGGTGCAGTCACACAGCGTCCCACCCTGCGCCCCGCCACACAGCGCCCTCACCCTGCAGGCAGCCGCACAGTGCATTCACCCTGCACGCAGCCACACAGCGCCCCCCAGCTCTACAGAGAGATGCTGCAATAAAGCAAGCATTATCCTCCATTTGCTGTGACAACAATTCTGAATGAATGAAGGCTGTAATTCTGGAAGTACTGATCATGTGACCATGACCTGACCACCAGGATCGCTCATTCATCCACTGGAACAGCAAATGATTCTTCCCTTGGACGGGTGCAGTCACACAGCGTCCCACCCTGCGCCCCGCCACACAGCGCATTCACCCTGCACGCAGCCACACAGCGCCCCCCAGCTCTACAGACAGATGCTGCAATGAAGCAAGCATTATCCTCCATTTGCTGTGACAACAATTCTGAATGAATGAAGGCTGTAATTCTGGAAGTACTGATCATGTGACCATGACCTGACAACCAGGATCGCTCATTCATCCACTGGAACAGCAAATGATTCTTCTCTTGGACGGGTGCAGTCACACAGCGTCCCACCCTGCGCCCCGCCACACAGCGCCCTCACCCAACAGGCAGTCGCACAGCGCATTCACCCTGCACGCAGCCACACAGCGCCCCCTAGCTCTACAGAGAGATGCTGCAATGAAGCAAGCATTATCCTCCATTTGCTGTAACAACAATTCTGAATGAATGAAGGCTGTAATTCTGGAAGTACTGATCATGTGACCATGACCTGACAACCAGGATCGCTCATTCATCCACTGGAACAGCAAATGATTCTTCCCTTAGACGGGTGCAGTCACACAGCGTCCCACCCTGCGCCCCGCCACACAGAGCATTCACCCTGCACGCAGCCACACAGCGTCCCCCAGCTCTACAGAGAGATGCTGCAATGAAGCAAGCATTATCCTCCATTTGCTGTGACAACAATTCTGAATGAATGAAGGCTGTAATTCTGGAAGTACTGATCATGTGACCATGACCTGACAACCAGGATCGCTCATTCATCCACTGGAACAGCAAATGATTCTTCCCTTGGATGGGTGCAGTCACACAGCGTCCCACCCTGCGCCCTGCCACACAGCGCCCTCACCCAACAGGCAGTCGCACAGCGCATTCACCCTGCACGCAGCCACACAGCGCCCCCCAGCTCTACAGAGAGATGCTGCAATGAAGCAAGCATTATCCTCCATTTGCTGTGACAACAATTCTGAATGAATGAAGGCTGTAATTCTGGAAGTACTGATCATGTGACCATGACCTGACAACCAGGATCGCTCATTCATCCACTGGAACAGCAAATGATTCTTCCCTTGGACGGGTGCAGTCACACAGCGTCCCACCCTGCGCCCCGCCACACAGCGCCCTCACCCAACAGGCAGCCGCACAGCGCATTCACCCTGCACGCAGCCACACAGCGCCCCCCAGCTCTACAGAGAGATGCTGCAATGAAGCAAGCATTATCCTCCATTTGCTGTGACAACAATTCTGAATGAATGAAGGCTGTAATTCTGGAAGTACTGATCATGTGACCATGACCTGACAACCAGGATCGCTCATTTATCCACTGGAACAGCAAATGATTCTTCCCTTGCACGGGTGCAGTCACACAGCGTCCCACCCTGCGCCCCGCCACACAACGCCCTCACCCAACAGGCAGTCGCACAGCGCATTCACCCTGCACGCAGCCACACAGCGCCCCCCAGCTCTACAGAGAGATGCTGCAATGAAGCAAGCATTATCCTCCATTTGCTGTGACAACAATTCTAAATGAATGAAGGCTGTAATTCTGGAAGTACTGATCATGTGACCATGACCTGACAACCAGGATCGCTCATTCATCCACTGGAACAGCAAATGATTCTTCCCTTGGATGGGTGCAGTCACACAGCGTCCCACCCTGCGCCCCGCCACACAGCGCCCTCACCCAACAGGCAGTCGCACAGCGCATTCACCCTGCACGCAGCCACACAGCGCCCCCCAGCTCTACAGAGAGATGCTGCAATGAAGCAAGCATTATCCTCCATTTGCTGTGACAACAATTCTGAATGAATGAAGGCTGTAATTCTGGAAGTACTGATCATGTGACCATGACCTGACAACCAGGATCGCTCATTCATCCACTGGAACAGCAAATGATTCTTCCCTTGGACGGGTGCAGTCACACAGCGTCCCACCCTGCGCCCCGCCACACAGCGCCCTCACCCAACAGGCAGCCGCACAGCGCATTCACCCTGCACGCAGCCACACAGCGCCCCCCAGCTCTACAGAGAGATGCTGCAATGAAGCAAGTATTATCCTCCATTTGCTGTGACAACAATTCTGAATGAATGAAGGCTGTAATTCTGGAAGTACTGATCATGTGACCATGACCTGACAACCAGGATCGCTCATTCATCCACTGGAACAGCAAATGATTCTTCTCTTGGACGGGTGCAGTCACACAGCGTCCCACCCTGCGCCCCGCCACACAGCGCCCTCACCCAACAGGCAGCCGCACAGCGCATTCACCCTGCACGCAGCCACACAGTGCCCCCCAGCTCTACAGAGAGATGCTGCAATGAAGCAAGCATTATCCTCCATTTGCTGTGACAACAATTCTGAATGAATGAAGGCTGTAATTCTGGAAGTACTGATCATGTGACCATGACCTGACAACCAGGATCGCTCATTCATCCACTGGAACAGCAAATGATTCTTCCCTTGGACGGGTGCAGTCACACAGCGTCCCACCCTGCGCCCCGCCACACAGCGCCCTCACCCAACAGGCAGCCGCACAGCGCATTCACCCTGCACGCAGCCACACAGTGCCCCCCAGCTCTACAGAGAGATGCTGCAATGAAGCAAGCATTATCCTCCATTTGCTGTGACAACAATTCTGAATGAATGAAGGCTGTAATTCTGGAAGTACTGATCATGTGACCATGACCTGACAACCAGGATCGCTCATTCATCCACTGAAACAGCAAATGATTCTTCCCTCGGACTATAAAGGGGGTGCAGTCACACAGCGTCCCACCCTGTACCCTGCTGTACAGCGCCCTCACCCTGCACCCCGCCACACAACACCCTCACCCTGAACCCCGCCATACAGCGCCGTCACCATGCACCCCGCCACACAGCGTCTACTAGCTGTACACCCAGCCAGCAACTTCATTTGGACACCCACACAGCGTCCCACCCCAGCTCTACATGTACAATGCCCACCACCATCACACTATCATCAGCGGCTCTGATCCAGGGTTCTAGGACTGATCGCCTTTTCCAGGGGTCAAGAAGGAATTTTTTCCCTGTGACACAAATTGGCTAAAAGTGTCGAGGGATTTTTCGCTTTCTTCTGGATCTGCAGCCTTAGGGAAGCCATAACACTAAAATGTTGAAAACCTTAAATAAATAAAGTCTTTTATAATTGATACTTCTCTTAAGTTTTTATTTTGGAGCATGCGAGAATTTATTTTCTGGTGTCTAATTTCTGGTGAAGGCTGATTTTAGACAATACTTTCTAAATAAACCATTTCTTAAATTTATGGAATTGAATCCAAATACATATGGGTGAGAAAATGGTTGTTTGCAGCAAAGTTGTAGCTAGACGGAGGTCAGGGAGGGATCAGAGGGGGCATGTGCCCCAGGTGCCAGGGGGGGGGCCTTGGTGAGGTATGTAAATGAGGGATGAGAAAGGGCATGTGCCCCAGGTGCCAGGGGGGCCTTGATGAGGTATATAAATGACGGATGAGAGGGAGCACGTGCCCCAGGTGCCGGGGGAAGCCTTGGTGAGGTATGTAAATGAGGGATGAGAGGGAGCACGTGCCCCAGGTGCCAGGGGGAGGCCTTGGTAAGGTATGTAAATGCAGGGCAAGTGCAACAAACTGAATATTTGCCCCATGTGAAGGCAATTACAGCTCTGGTTTCCACAAAGATATGAATATTAACACGTAAGCCACAAACTGCAGTGCAGCCTGTACGGCAAGCCCAAGGGAAGATATTGTATGTGTAAACCCAGGATCAGAGACACTTGAGATGATCACAGATCCTGGGCATAACTAGACAACCAACCCATCATGTCCTCCTTCCTGATGTGAAGCGATACACTGATTAGTAACATGTAGGGTGGTGAATCCCAAGTGGTTCCCCATTAAGAAAACAACTGCAACCACATTTAGTGTAAACAACGCAACTTTACTAAATGCAACCGCCAACAAGTGGTACAGAAACCTAAAGAAAAGCTTAAACGTTGCAAGCTTATAATACGAGAAAGACTGTTTGTTCTCCTCTACTCTGTTCCTGCTTACTTCACAGGAGCCCCCGTAGAGCATGTTGCTTCATAGAGGCCTGATTGTCCTATAATCCCCAATAGTGTCCACATCCCTAAATTAGGCCACTCCCACTAGCCAATCAATCCCATGATACAGCTCTTCCCCAGCACGCATGCTCGCTATCTCTGGCAGTTCCATAGGGATGTAGAAGAAGCAATGTGTATGCTTGACCGCCACTCCATTCATCCATGAAAAACAAAGGACCCCAATTCTTTTCATTGGTAGGTGTACTAGCAACTGGACCTTCACTGATTAAACACTTATTCCCTCATCCTGTGTATAGGGGATAAGTTATAATCTTGGTAGAACCCCTTTAAGGCCCTGGGACCAGAACTGAACTTCATGTGTAGCAGTAAGGAGAGCTCTAAGGCCTCATGTCCACTAGCTAAATGGAATTGCGGAATCCGCAGCGGATTTTGCCCATAGGGAATCATTGGCCATCCACGGTCCGTTAAATTGAATTTTGCACCTGCGGATGGCATTTTAAAAGAATTGCATTTTTCATGCGCGGGAGAAAAAAAGCGGCATGCTCGATTCTGCCGCGCATTCCGCGCGGATCAGCAACATTGCTATCACATTGATAGCAATGTGTGCGGATATCTGCATGCAAAAAAAATACCACTTAAAGTAAATCCGCGGCAGATTCTGCGCGGATTGTATTTTTCAAGTGGACATGAGGCCTTAGGCTTTGTCCGACACTTCTATGTACCCAGTTGTGTGTCCGCATGGCCTCAGCTGGGGTGGTAGAGATGGCCATAAACATTATATATAAGACGTTTAGTTCAAATTAGTTTTCCATACTAAAGCATTTCAACCTTTTTAAAAGTTACCTTATCTTAACATTTCTCACCTGAACCCATAAAAACATTAAAAGAAGTGCAGGGTAGTTCTGTTGCTGAACTGGAAATAGCTGAACCCACAGAAGCCCTGTGCAACATATAATCACTTTGGTCAAAACTCCCTAAACCACTTAGGGGCACCTCACAGTGTGAAGTGAAATACATTTGAACCCGTTCTTCTACCCTAAACCACCAGGAAAACTAGGAGATAAATGTACGAGGCTGGGAGACCGACCACCGGGACCTCCAGTGATCACGAGAATGGCAGTACCCTAGCCCCCTTGTGAATGGAGTTATACTGCTAATGTGTGAGCACGGCTCTATTTCCATGGAACTGATAGATAGCCAACCATTTACTACCTTGTTCAAGCTGCAATTGATAAAATATCAATATATATAGAATATATACATCAAAAGTATATGTAAGGAATATGTTGGCAATTAAAGGGTTATTCCGTGCTTTTACCATTGATGACCTATCCCCAGGATAGAGCACCAACAGTCAACCAGCGGGGATCCGCCGCTCAGGATCCCCGCTACATTAGTTTATCCTCTGGCTCACTGTCAGTACAGCGGGGCTGGATATAGTCATTGGTAGTCAAGGCTAGAAATGCAATAGATGGCTTCCCCCCTCACCAAAACCAACAGGAGCGATGCCTCCCATTTCACCTTTGGCTCTGACTGCAATGAGAATCCGGAAGTGTAATTGAAAGCATCACTCCCACTGATCTCAATGGGAATGAAGCCACCCACCACACTCCTGACCCAGACCACCAATGACAATGTCCAGCCTGCTGCACTGACAAGCCGGACAATCAGCTGATCGGCGGCGAATCAAAGTGGCGGACCCCAGCTGGTCAACCACTGACAACCCATCCCGAGGACATCACATCCTCAGCATTAGCCTGCAATACCCCCTTATAGTGGAAGGATTGATTTTGGGACCCACTGACACAAGAGAAAGGACAATAAAGCAGACCGAAGTATTAAAAACAAATAAAAAGGTCCCTTCCATTTCTGGTCTATAGCGGTCCCCAAAAACTGCCATCGCTCTAGAGACCCAGAGCCCATTGTAAATGAAGCCCTGGATTTCTATCGAGGCAGGAGTCGCGTCAAATCAGGGTAAAGGTCCCAGGCATCTCATCAGATCCATAGGCGAGCCTGCTGCCCATATACTCTCAGCCCGTCTTATATACTATTTACAAAAATGGTCTACACGCTCGTGTGCACATAGACATTTTATTGTTCATCGTGCTGACTCATCTTAATTCACTATTACCACTGGGGCCGCTATGGGGGGTTGGGGGGCACTATTACTACTTGGGCAATTGTGGGGGTCGCTGTTACTGCAGAGGCCACTGTGGGGGGGGGCACTATTACTGCAGAGGCCACTGTGGGGGGGTCACTATTACTGCAGAGGCCACTGTGGGGGGGGGGGGTCACTATTACTGCAGAGGCCACTGTGGGGGGGGGGTCACTATTACTGCAGAGGCCACTGTGGGGGGGGGGGTCACTATTACTGCAGAGGCCACTGTGGGGGGTCACTAAACTGCAGAGACCACTGTGGGGGGAACACTTACTGCAGAGGCCACTGTGGTGGTCCCTTTGGGGGAACACCATTACTGCAGAGGCCACTGTGGGGAACACTATTACTGCAGAGGCCACTGTGGGGAACACTATTACTGCAGAGGCCACTGTGGGGAACACTATTACTGCAGAGGCCACTGTGGGGAACACTATTACTGCAGAGGCCACTGTGGGGAACACTATTACTGCAGAGGCCACTGTGGGGAACACTATTACTGCAGAGGCCACTGTGGGGAACACTATTACTGCAGAGGCCACTGTGGGGAACACTATTACTACTGGGGCCACTGTGGGGAACACTATTACTACTGGGGCCACTGTGGGGAACACTATTACTACTGGGGCCACTGTGGGGAACACTATTACTACTGGGGCCACTGTGGGGAACACTATTACTACTGGGGCCACTGTGTGGAACACTTACTACTGCGGCCACTGTGGGGAACACTTACTACTGGGGCCACTGTGGGGAACAGTTACTACTGGGGCCACTGTGGGGAACACTTACTACTGGGGCCACTGTGGGGAACACTTACTACTGGGGCCACTGTGGGGAACACTTACTACTGGGGCCACTGTGGGGAACACTTACTACTGGGGCCACTGTGGGGAACACTTACTACTGGGGCCACTGTGGGGAACACTTACTACTGGGGCCACTGTGGGGAACACTTACTACTGCGGCCACTGTGGGGAACACTTACTACTGCGGCCACTGTGGGGAACACTTACTACTGCGGCCACTGTGGGGAACACTTACTACTGCGGCCACTGTGGGGAACACTTACTACTGCGGCCACTGTGGGGAACACTTACTACTGCGGCCACTGTGGGGAACACTTACTACTGCGGCCACTGTGGGGAACACTTACTACTGGGGCCACTGTGGGGAACACTTACTACTGGGGCCACTGTGGGGAACACTTACTACTGCGGCCACTGTGGGGAACACTTACTACTGCGGCCACTGTGGGGAACACTTACTACTGCGGCCACTGTGGGGAACACTTACTACTGCGGCCACTGTGGGGAACACTTACTACTGCGGCCACTGTGGGGAACACTTACTACTGCGGCCACTGTGGGGAACACTTACTACTGCGGCCACTGTGGGGAACACTTACTACTGCGGCCACTGTGGGGAACACTTACTACTGCGGCCACTGTGGGGAACACTTACTACTGCGGCCACTGTGGGGAACACTTACTACTGCGGCCACTGTGGGGAACACTTACTACTGCGGCCACTGTGGGGAACACTTACTACTGCGGCCACTGTGGGGAACACTTACTACTGCGGCCACTGTGGGGAACACTTACTACTGCGGCCACTGTGGGGAACACTTACTACTGCGGCCACTGTGGGGAACACTTACTACTGCGGCCACTGTGGGGAACACTTACTACTGCGGCCACTGTGGGGAACACTTACTACTGCGGCCACTGTGGGGAAAACTTACTACTTGGGGCCACTGTGGGGAACACTTACTACTTGGGGCCACTGTGGGGAACACTTACTACTTGGGGCCACTGTGGGGAACACTTACTACTTGGGGCCACTGTGGGGAACACTTACTACTTGGGGCCACTGTGGGGAACACTTACTACTTGGGGCCACTGTGGGGAACACTTACTACTTGGGGCCACTGTGGGGAACACTTACTACTTGGGGCCACTGTGGGGAACACTTACTACTTGGGGCCACTGTGGGGAACACTTACTACTTGGGGCCACTGTGGGGAACACTTACTACTTGGGGCCACTGTGGGGAACACTTACTACTTGGGGCCACTGTGGGGAACACTTACTACTTGGGGCCACTGTGGGGAACACTTACTACTTGGGGCCACTGTGGGGAACACTTACTACTTGGGGCCACTGTGGGGAACACTTACTACTTGGGGCCACTGTGGGGAACACTTACTACTTGGGGCCACTGTGGGGAACACTTACTACTTGGGGCCACTGTGGGGAACACTTACTACTTGGAGCCACTGTGGGGAACACTTACTACTTGGGGCCACTGTGGGGAACACTTACTACTTGGGGCCACTGTGGGGAACTTACTACTTGGGGCCACTGTGGGGAACTTACTACTTGGGGCCACTGTGGGGAACACTTACTACTGGGGCCACTGTGGGGAACACTTACTACTGGGGCCACTGTGGGGAACACTTACTACTGGGGCAACTGTGGGGAACACCTACTACTGGGGCCACTGTGGGGGGGGGGTCACTATTACTGCAGAAGCCACTATGGAGGGGTCACTATTACAGCAGAAGCCACTGTGGGGGGGTCACTATTACTGCAGAAGCCACAGTGGGGGGGGGTCACTATTACTGTAGAGGCCACTGTGGGGGGACACTATTACTGCAGAGGTCACTGTGGGGGGTCACTATTACTGCAGAGGCCACTGTGGGGGGTCACTATTACTGCAGAGGCCACTGCGGGGGGGGGGGGGTGTCACTATTACTGCAGAGGCCACTGTGGGGGGTCACTATTACTGCAGAGGCCACTGTGGGGGGCCACTATTACTACAGAAGCCACTGTGGGGGTCCCTTTGGGGGAACACTATTACTGCAGAGGCCACTGTGGGGGTCCCTTTGGGGGAACACTATTACTGCAGAGGCCACTGTGGGGGTCCTTTTGGGGGAACACTTACTACTTGGGGCCACTGTGGGGAACACTTACTACTGGGGCCACTGTGGGGAACACTTACTACTGGGGCCACTGTGGGGGGGGGGGGGTCACTATTACTGCAGAAGCCACTATGGGGGGTCACTATTACTGCAGAAGCCACTGTGGGGGGTCACTATTACTGCAGAGGCCACTGTGGGGGGACACTATTACTGCAGAGGCCACCTCTTTAAGACTCATCACATCCCCCATGTACTGTCTGCTGCTCCTCATCACATCCCCCATATAATGTCCTCTCACCTTATCCCATCCCCAATATACTGTCCTCTTCCTTCATCACATTCCCCATATACTGTCCTCTCCCCTCATCACAGCCCGCATATACTGTCCTCTCCCCCTCATCACATCCCCCAAATACTGTCCTCTCCTCCTCATCACATCCCTCATATACTGTCCTCTCCCTCATCACATCCCCCATATACTGTCCTCTCCCCTCATCACATCCCCCATAACCTGTCCTCTCCCCTCATCACATACCCCATATACTGTCCTCTCTCTCATCACATCCCCATATATTGCCCTCTCCCTCATCCCATCCCCCCATATACTGTCTTCTTCCCCTCATCACATCCCGCATATGCTGCCCTCTCCTCATCACATCCCCCATATACTGTGCTCTCCCTGATCACATCCCCCATATACTGTCCTCTCCTCAACACATCCGCCATATACTGTCCCATTCCCCCAATCACATCCCCCCATATACTGTCCTCTTCCCCTCATCACATCCCGCATATGCTGCCCTCTCCTCATCACATCCCCCATATAGTGTCCTCTCCCTCATCACATCCCCCATATACTGTCCTCTTCCCCTCATCACATACCCCATATACTGTCCTCTCCCCCTCATCACATACCCCATATACTGTCCTCTCCCCCTCATCACATCTCCCATATACTGTCCTCTCCCCTCATCACATCCTTCAAATACTGTCCTCTCCCCCTCATCACATCCCCCATATACTGTCCTCTCCCCTCATCACATCCCCCATATACTGTCCTCTCCCCTCATCACATCCCCCATATACTGTCCTCTCCCCTCATCCCATCCCCCATATACTGTCCTCTCCCTTCATCCCATCCCCCATATACTGTCCTCTCCCCTCATCAACCCCCCTATATACTGTCCTCTCCCCTCATCACATCCTTCAAATACTGTCCTCTCCCCCTCATCCCATCCCCCATATACCTTCCTCTCCCCTCATCACATCCCCCATATACTGTACTCTTCCCTCATCACATCCTTCAAATACTGTCCTCTCCCCCTCATCACATCCCCCATATACTGTCCTCTCCCCTCATCACATCCCCCATATACTGTCCTCTCCCCTCATCACATTCCCCATATACTGTGCTCTCCCCTCATCACACCCCCTATATACTGTCCTTTCCCCTCATCACATCCTTCAAATACTGTCTGCTCCCCCTCACCACATCCCCCATATACTGTCCTCTCCCCTCATCACATCCCCATATACGTCCTCTCCCCTCATAACATCCCCCATATACTGTCCCCTCCCGAATCACATCCCCCATATACTGTCCCCTCCCCTCAGCACATCCCCAATATACTGCCCCCCTCTCATAACAACCCCCATATATTGTTCTGTCTCCCCCTCATAACATCCTTCATATACTGCCCTCTCCCTCCTCATCATAGCCCTCATATACTGTCCTCTCCCTCCTTATCATAGCCCCCATGTACTGTCCTCTCCGCTCATTAGAGACCCCATATACTGTCCTCTCCCCCCTTATCACATTCCCCATAATCTGTCCTCACTCTCATCACATTCCTCATATACTGTCCTCTCCCCCTCATCACATCCCCCATATGCTGTCCTCTCCCCTCATCACATCCCCCATATACTGTCCCCTCCCCTCATCACATCCCCCATATACTGTTCCCTCCCCTCATCCCATCCCCCATATGCTGTCCTCTCCCTCATAACATCCTCCATAGACCGTCCTCCCCCTCATCACATCCCCCAACTACTGTCCTCACCCCCCTCATCACATCCCCCATACACTGTCCTCTCCTACCCTTATCACAACCCCCATATACTGTTCTCTCTCACCTTATCACATCCGCCATATACCATAATCTCCATTCATAATATCCCCTATACTGTCCTCTCTCCCCTTATCACATCCCCCATATACTTTACTTTCTTTCTTATCACATCCCCACATACTAACCTCTTCCTTCATCACATCCCCCATATAGTATGCTCTCTCCCCTTATCACATCCCCTATATACTGTCCCCTCCCCTTATCACATCCCCCATATACTATCCTCTCCCCTCATCATATCCCTTATAAATCACAATTATCATATACTGTCTTTTCCTTTCTCATCACATTTCGCATATACTGTCCTCTCCCCTCAATTACAGACCCCATGTTGTCCTCTCTCCCCTTATCACATCCTGCATATACTTTCTGGTACTGATTTACTTTGAGCCACTGGAAGTGGTGGATGTACACCACTGCTAGGCTGCTTGACAGCCTCATCACATCTCCCATATACTGTCGTCTCCCCTCATCACAGCCCCCATATACTGTCCTCTCCCCCTCATCACATCCCCCAAATACTGTCCTCTCCCCCTCATCACATCCCCCATATACTGTCCTCTCCCCCTTATCACATCCCCCATATACTGTCCTCTCCCCTCATCATATCCCCCATATACTCTCCTCTCCCATCATCACATTCCCCATATACCGTCCTCTCCCCTCATCACATCCCCCATATACCGTCCTCTCCCCTCATCACATCCCCCATATACTGTCCTCTCCCATCATCACATCGCTCATATACCTTCCTCTCCCTCATCACATCCCCCATATACTGTCCTCCCTCATCACATCCCCCCCATATACTGTCCTCCCTCATCACATCCCCCCATATACTGTCCTGCCTCATCACATCCCCCATATACTGTCCTCTTCCTTCATCACATCCCCCATATACTGTCCTCTCCACTCATAATATCCCTTATACTGTCCTCTCTCCCTTTATCACATCCCCCATATACTGTCCTCTCCACTCATAATATCCCTTATACTGTCCTCTCTCCCCTTATCACATCCCCCATATACTTTACTTTCTTTCTCATCACATCCCCACATACTAACCTTTTCCTTCATCACATCCCCCATATAGTATCCTCTCTCCCCTTATCACATCCCCTATATGCTGTCCCCTCCCCTTATCATATCCCCCGTATACTATCCTATTCGCTCATCATATCCCCTATACATCACAATTATCATATACTGTCTTCTCCTTTCTCATCACATTTCACATATACTGTCCTCTCCCCCCAATCACAGACCCCATGTTGTCCTCTCTCCCTTTATCACATCCTGCATATACTGTCTGGTAATGATTTACCTTGACGCCACTGGAAGTGGTGAATTTACACCACTGCTAGGCTGCTTGACAGCCTCATCACATCTCCCATATACTGTCCTCTCCCATCATCACAGCCCCCATATACTGTCCTCTCCCCTTCATCACATCCCCCAAATACTGTTTTCTCCCCCTCATCACATCCCCCATATACTGTCCTCTCCCCTCATTACATCCCCCATATTCTGTCCTCTCCCCTCATCAGTGAACAACTGGACGATTCTGATCCAGTCGTTCATTTTCTGCTTGCTTTTACATGGAACGATTATCGTTCAAAACCCCGCGGGAGAAAGCAAGCTACTTCCTAGTTGTAAGAGGCACAAGCTACTTACTATTGACATCGTGTGACATTAGGCCAGTCTGTTGGTTGAACGCAGATCTTAGGAGCGAAAATGTCCAAGTCACCTAAAAATAAAAATAAAAAGTGTTAGAATGGGAGTACACAGCTTTATTTTTGTGTATTGGATGTGGATTTGGAGCCTTCCTTAGCAGCTCCTACCATTAACAATGGTTTACTGTCTTTTGCAGGTCACTTGGAATACCATTCACTGATCATACCTATGAAGACTGCAGACTAATGCTAACAGCTAGAGACCTGACTTTACCCATGGAGGCTGGGCTTGTGGAGTTCACAAAAATCAGCCGGAAGTTAAAGTGAGAAGCAGTTGTTCCCTTTTTTTTGTATAAAAGTTGAATTTGAGTTCTCATTACTTGACTCAATTTGAGCTAGATGATGAGCGCAGGTCATCAAGATCTGCGCTCATTTAAATAGTCTTTACACAGGCCAATGCAGATTGTATGGGAGATGAGTAATCCTTAATACTACCATTCGACCCAAACACACTTTCATCATTGTCGCCACCTATTGATGCATGGAGGTGTGTTGCTGATTGATTTTTGTTAAAGGCTTCTGCAGGCGAGCGCAAGCGCAAATATGCATGCTCCTGCGCAACGTATTTGGGCAATGAAAGGCTTACATATATTTTTTTTGGTCATGCGCTAGCAATACTTCATGCTGTCATCAGTCACCCAGCCCCCAGTAATCATCCATAAATAGTCCATATGTGTGGCCAACAAAATTGCACGACATCTGTGCACTGCGAGACACACCAATCTCACAAGAATATGAATTGCAGTGTGGGAAAAAAATCGTGGCAAGCTCTAACTCCTCACACTCCTCAGAATGCATCGCCACAGCTTTAATGCCTCACATTGCTCTTGCATTACATGCAATGTGCATGCGAGTGCGATGCAAGGTTGCCATTTAAATCAATGGAAAACGCTTCCGATCCTCTATCGCACCTGAAATTCGTGAAAGAGGATCGGAACTTCACCAATGTATTTATGCCTGAGCAATGCCTCATGAGCGCGGTATCGGACAGCTTCATGGCCCGACGTCTCACTCGTCCTTGTGTAGGAAGTCTAATGCAAAAAAATAACATGGAAGTTTAAACAAAGCCACAGGTTTCTGAAAAAGTTTTTTTTTGTGCCTCTTGACTTTTCTTTTCAGTGTACAGATGCCTTGGTCTTAAGCTTGACTCTTAGCGCGGCACACCGTCATCACGTTGCATTATCAGGGTGGTTTACTGACACTTGGAATTGATTCTAATGGGTTTTGTTGTGTTAAGATAAGAGAACAATAGGTTTGTCATGGGCAAAAACTTCCCAAATCTTTGAATAAGCTCTTTACTTTAGACCGCCTTCACACTGGCGAGAAAATCATGCGAGACGCACAAATATAAATCCCGTTCTTTTGAATTGAGTCCTACACATGAAGGATGTTTTCCTGTATGGCACCACAATGCACTGCAGGTAACCAACTGCAGCATGTTCTATCTTGCTGCATAAACTTACATAGCAGTCCCATTGTTTTCTATGGGGCCGGCGGCAGCATCGCACCACATGCTAGGCGCACACGATGCAATGCGAGGTCTCCCATTGAAAACAATGAGAGAAACTCTGCAATCCTCTGCCACGGCTATTAGCTATCCTCCGGCACGGCTACTTACCCGAAGTGATGCGAGGCGGTTTTGAGATAAAAATGCCTCACATCCGCGGGGAAATCGCATGTCGGTGAGCGAGTGATTCACGGCCCGATATAGCACTCGTCCGTGTGTTGTTAGCTTTTTTTTTTTTTTTAAACTTTGTCTTTATTAAGCGGGTCTGGACAAACATGTAACATTACAGTATTTTTGCAGGTTCTTTTTTCCGTATCAGTCTTGGTTGTCCCAGCCTGCATTTTTTATATTATTTATATTAAACTAAACAAAATAAAACAAAACATTGAAACAGACAGATTATATACATGAAATCTAACCTTTGACCCATTTTGACCACGGATATTTTTGGTCTACTGACCTGTATGTTGAGGATCTTCAAAGTTTTCGGAGGCCCCGCAGGCTATGGCACGATTTGTAGATCACCCTAAATTAGTGTGTCTCCCATTGCTATCTGTTCCTGGAACCAGCAGGTGTAGTAGAAGCAGTTTCTTAATTTGTCTTTTACCCTTTGTGGTAATAATTGAATGAAGCTCCCCCAGGTTTCAAAGAAGGTTTGTACCTTCTTTTCTTTGAAAAGTGAAGTTTCCGCCCAATCCATCTGGAACAGGAACGCTAGCTTGTCCAGGAACAGTCTGAATGGGGGCCCTGATGGTTGTATCCATGTTTGTAAAATGGCTTTTAATCCCGCTGCTGCTATGAAGTGCAGTAGTTTTCTAACGCCTCTCGAGCAGTGGTAGACTTCAGAGTCTAAGTAGCCAAATATTGCCCATGTTGGTTCTTGTGGGCACAAGTTCGTCAGGTGTGTTTTTGTGTACTCTCCTATCCGTGTCCAGAAGTCCTGTATTGGGGGGCATGTCCATAGGTTGTGATATAAGTTTGCATATGGCGCCTGGCATTTGAGGCAATTTGGGGTGTCGTAAGTTCCTATTTGAAATCCCCTACTTGGGGTTATGTATGATCTGTGGGCATTTTGCAGTCTCATCTCCAGAAATCTGGCTGATGGTAAGTATCTGTGTGCTGAGGTCAGAGACTTCATTATCAATGTTGGTGTGAAATCAGGATTGTCCCTGGCCCACTTACCAACCCCCGAGTCAATGTCATCTTGCTCCCTCATATTTCTTATTATCCTGTACAGCTTGGAGATCATTCCCTGTGGGCCTGTTTTCCTAGCCGTCCATATGTCATTTGCTTGTACCCAGTCAGGTTCTCGAAGTCGTGGTATGAGTTCTGTGATATAGTGTCTGACTTGAAGGTATGAAAATAGTGGGATTTGGATCTCAGGGTATTTTTGTTTCGTTTCGTCATATGTTAGGATTCGTTTTTCCTCTGTGTGCAGCAGTCTGTCTATTGTGTGTATTCCTTTGGTCTCCCATTCCGCGAATATATTATGGGGATTACCGTCTTGAAAGTTGGGGTTGTTCATTATCGACAGGTATGGCGATACTTGGGGTGATGTTTGGTTATCTTTGCGCAGTTTATTCCATGTTTTCCAGGCCGTTAATATCAGGGGGTTCTTTTTGATTTTTCCTGGGAGTTCTGCGTATGAGCAGTGGAGGATATTCTGGAGTCGTGTTGGGCCGGCCATTTCTTGTTCGAGTGGTTTGTTTGTGAAGTGTGACTTGGAATGAATCCAGTCATGAATGATTCGTGTTTGTGCCGCTAGGTTGTAGTCTCGTATGCTGGGTAAGTTGGTTCCTCCGTTCTCTCTGTGCTTATGTAATATTTTGAGCGCGATGCGTGGTCTTTTCCCTCCCCATATGAATCTCCTGTACAGATAGTTTATTTTCTTTATGTCTTTTAATTTTAGGAATATGGGTAGTGAGTGTAGGATGTATAATAGACGTGGAAATTCTATCATTTTTAATAGGCTCACCCTTCCCAGAAAATAAATCGTGAAGTTTTTCCATGTGCTTAGGGTCGCTTCTAATTTTTTGATATGGGGATCTATGTTTGTGTTATATAATTTGGAAGGGTTTCTTGTGATTTGTACTCCCAAGTATTGTATTGCGTGTTTTTCCCACTTAAATGGATACTGCATTGCCCATGGGGGTTTGGCCTGTCCCCTAAGAAGTAAAGCCTCTGTTTTGTCTAGGTTTAAAGTGTAACCCGAGAGTTTGCCGATTTTTTCCACGTCCTGTAATAGGGGTGTTAGTGTTTCCCTAGGGTTGTCTATCACCAGTAAAAGATCGTCTGCAAATGCTTCTACTTTTATCTTTGTCCCTCCGCATGTGGCTCCTGTAAATAGCGTTGTTTGTGTCAAGTATCTAAGCAGTGGATCTATTGATAGATTAAACAACAGTGGTGAAAGGGGGCAGCCTTGTCTAGCCCCTCTAAATAAGTCTATGTTGGGAGTATTAAGGCCGTTGACTGTGAGAGTCGTGGTGGCCCTTGTGTGCATTGTGTCTATATAGTTCATAAAAATCTGTCCAAAGCCTCTTTTTTCCAGCAGTCTGTTTAAATATGGCCAGGCCATTTTATCAAAAGCTTTTTCTGCGTCCAGACTCAGCAGCATTGTAGTCTGGCTCTCGGGGTTTTGTGCTATGACCGTCGCCGCTATGGCGGCTCTGATGTTTTTTAAAGCACTTCTCCCTTGTGTAAAGCCTTTCTGTGCTGGATCTAGTATGGACGGGAGGATTAGCTGGAGTCTGTCGGCTAGTATTTTGGACAGGAATTTATAATCGCAGTTTAACAGCGCTATTGGTCTGTAGGATTTTGGTTCTGTCTGGTCTTTGCCCGGTTTGGGGAGTAGTATCGTTCTTGATACTCCAAAGTCCTCTGCTTGTGTGTCGTTTTTGTATATTGTGTTGTACAGTTGGGTCAGTACTGGCACCATATCTGTTATTAGTATTTTATAATATTCCGTCGAGAATCCGTCGGGGCCTGGTGTTTTTCCCCCTAGTGCCCTCGAGATCGCCCCTCTTACTTCTTCCTCCCGTATGTCAGCGTCTAGTAAAGATGTTTGTTCTTCTGTTAGTTTTGGTAGGTTCACAGATTCTAGGAAACTGTTTATGTCCTGCATGTTTGTTGGTTCTGCCCTGTATAGGTTTTCAAAGTATTCGTGTAGTATTTGAGTCACTTCTTCTTGTTTTGTTGTGAGGTTATCTCCATTGGCGTGTCTTAGTGCCAATATTGGTTTGTGTGGTTGTTTTTGTTTAGCCAGGTTGGCTAGCAAGCGACCTGTCTTGTTGCCCCACCTGTAGAACTTGTTTTTTGTTAGTTGTGTTTGCCAGTGTGCGTGTGTATGTACGAATGTGTTTAGTAAATGTTTTGCTGTGAGGAAGGTTTGATATGAATTATCGTCATGGGAGTTCATATGTTCTTTTTGTGCCTCCAGGAGGGAGTGATGTAATGTCTCGAATTCTGTTTGGAATTTTTTCCTCCTATGGGACAGGTAGCTTATGATATGGCCCCTCATCACTGCCTTCGAAGCTTGCCAAAATAGGTTTATGTCCTCTATATGGGCCCTATTGTCGTCTGCGTAATTATTCCAGTTTATTTTCAGGTATGCCCTGAAATCCTCTGATTCCCACAAAAATGAGGGGAATCTCCATATTTTGGTTAGCCTTCGCGGGGCTATCAGTTGTAGTTTCATTGTTATCGGTGCATGGTCACTGAGGGATATTGGGTGGATTATTGATTGGTGGTGATATTCAAAAGTGCTGTTTGATATCAGGAGAAAGTCTATGCGTGAAAATGAATGGTGTGCATTGGAGCAGCACGTGTATTCTTTATTGGTGGGGTTCAGGAGTCGCCACGGATCACATAAGCTGAGTTGTTCTTTTAGCGTTAGTAATGCATGTGTGATTGAGGTTGTTTGGGTGGATGGCCCTGTTCTGTCCAGTATTTCGTCTTGTACGCTGTTAAAGTCTCCTCCCATGATTATTCTATCGTTTAGATACGGTTGTAGTTTTTCTATTAGCGTGGCACAGAATGCCGGTTGATTTGTGTTGGGGCCATATACGTTCACCAAGGTATATATTTGTTCTTCCATTTTGATTCTCATTATTAGATATCTGCCCTGCGGGTCGGCTATATTTTGTAGTATTACATGTGGTGTGTTTTTGCTAATCAAAATGGCTACTCCTCGTGATGCTGATGTATGGGAGGCTGTATAACATGCGTCTATCCAAGGTGCTTTTAGTTCCCCTTTTCCCTCTTTTTTCCAGTGTGTTTCCTGTAAAAACACTATATCTGGTTTATATCTTTTTAAATGTGTGAGTACTTTTTTTCGTTTAATGGGTGTGTTTAGTCCGTCTACATTCCAGGACAGTATTTGTATCGTGGAGGGTGTTTGATATTCAGTTGTCTCTAAGTCTGTGGGCATATTGGTATGTGTCGGTTATAATTACCGTGGTTTTTGCCTCTTTGTTGTCGTCGCATCCTTCGGTCCCAGCGAGCCGTGGATGCAACTGGGTGTTGATTGTGCCATGCCTGCGGGGCTCTCCGATCCTCCTTTCGGTCCGTTTTCTAAAGGTCAAATGGGTCAGAAAAAAAATAGAAAACATAAAAAACATGAAAAACATAGTTATAAACATATAAACTTTCAGTATTGAATTCTTTTTCTTTTGCATAACGGGTGCCACATCCACGATGTTTCGAACAGGGTCATAATAAAGAGCAACTATGCAGTTCCTTTTTTCCCCATCTTTCTCATCCCTGTTCTCCGTCTTCTTCCATGCGCAGATGTCTTCTGGCTTCCTCCGGGGTGTTGAATATTAGAGATTTATTGCCATCTTGGATTCGGAGCTTTGCCGGATATAGCAATTGGAAGCGTGTGTTTTGTTCATGTAAGGCCTGGCAGATTGGGGTAAATAGTTTGCGTTTTTGTGATACTGCCACTGAAAAGTCCTGGAACAGTAAGATCTTTGATCCTTGTATTATTAGTTCTCCTTGTCGTCTGTAAGCTTGTAAGATTGTTTCTTTTGTTGCCCAATGCATGTATTTTGCTATCACTGGGCGAGGTCTATTTCTGTTGTTACGCCCCTCCCCCGGGGGGCCAATTCTGTGAGCTCTTTCTATTGTTAGAGGGTCTTTAGGTATGTCGAGCTGGAGTACTTGTGGTAGCTCAGTAGTTAGGTAGGTTATAAGCTGGTTATTGGTTACTGTCTCAGGTATTCCCACAAAGCGAAGATTATTACGGCGATGTCTATTTTCTAGGTCGTCGATTTTCTCCCGAAGCATTTCGGTTTCTGACTGATTTCTTTGTAGCGAGGCTTCCAAGCTTGCTATGGTTTGTTCTGTATTCTGGGTTTTCGCTTCTAATTCCGTCAGCCTTTGGGTGTTGTCCGTGATTTGGGATAATGCTGAATTTATGGATTTATGCAATGCCTCTAATCTGTTATCAAATAGGGGGAGAAGCATTTTTGACACCTCTTGTGCCACCAGTGTTGCCTGGGTTATGTCCATGTTGTTATTCATTGGTTGGTCATTAGTTTGTATGGCGGAAGTGTCCATTGTCTCGTGGTCGGTGTCTGGTAAGACCGCGGTACATGGTGGGGGGGTTCTTCGAAGGGGATGTAGGTTGGTGTGTGCTTTTGCTTTCTCTTTCTTTGATGTTTTTGGCAGCTTTGTTCTTTTGTTGTCCTCCCATAGATGTTTTGTCTGTGTTTGGCTGGCGTGTTGCCCTTGTTGAGGTGCCCGCGTTTTTTTCGTTTAGATATTTGTCCATGTTTTTTTTTTTTGTTTTTTTTTTAAGTCGAGTGGTTATGCGGGTTGATTTGCTGAGATGTCTTCCCTGTTCTTGAGGTTTTTCTGGTTTTATTGCAGTTTAATTTTGTTGTGGATGTGGCTTATCTTTCATTATCTATTGCTCCATCTCTGTTTGTCTGGGGTCTTTGGTTCGCTCCGCGACTAATGTTCCTGCTGGTTTCGTTTTGTCGCTTTTATCTCCCCCACTCCTGTTTTTGGTGTACTTTAATTATTCTGTTTTGTGCTGTCTGTGCTTTCTCTCCCCTCTTTTCCTTATTCCCCCCCCCCCCCTGTTGCTGTTTTGTTCTTTAGGGATTTGTCAGGGGTTAAATTCGAATGATAGTCCCTTGGGATCTTTTCTGTGGTATGTACTGGGTTTTGTGTTTTTCTTGAGGTTGGGATGGGGCTCGTGTGGTAGTTATGGTTGGCCACTGTTCTTGGGCTGTTTCCCCCCCCCTCTCTCTCTGTGAAGGGGATCTCTGTGCCTCTGTTGCGTTCTGGGGCCCTCTCTGCAGCGTTGGTGTGGCTGTGTGGTGTCTTCACACTTCTTTGCTGCCTCTCGGCTCCTTCCCCTGCCTGGTGTAATGGGCGGGGCTTATTGTGGGCGTCGCTGTCGAAATTTAGGCCGTGGCTTCTGCTGCCGCTAGGCCGCTGCGTCCCCACAGGTTTTCGGGGGGGTCGCCGGTTCAGGGGGGGGTTTCTCCGGTTGTCCGGGTGCTCTCCCGGTCTATTCTCCCCGTGCGGAGCTGGGCTATGTCTGTCACGGCCCGGGTGTTGTGGCGCGATGCCCGCTGCTGCCCGCTTTGGTGTTCCGGTGGGGTATCTACTCTCGGGGGGTCTCCCCTAGTCCTCTATGGCTTCCTGAGGTCTTCCCCCCTCTCGCGGCTCTTACCGGGCTTGGTCGCGGTTCTCGCGGCCGGAAATTTAGTCCGCGGCTTTGGGCGCGTCCAGGCCGCAGTGTCCCCGGCGCTCCTGGTATGTCTTGGGCGGGGGCCGATGGGTCTGCAGACCTTACCGGAGATCTTCGGCGGAGGTAAGGTCCCGGCTGGCTATGGGTTGGGCGTCCCGTTTCCTCGCCTCTGTGCCCCGGTTCTCCTTTCCCGCGGTCCGCGTTTGGAGGTTCACGGAGGATCTTCCGGGCCCCTTGCCGGTGTTGGGACTTCTGCCTAGCAAGCAGGGGAGATGTCCGTCCCTGCAGCTGCTTTTTTGTGGGTCACTAGAGGGTCCCGGTGTCTCTGGGAGTTGTGTCACGCAGGAGCTCTGAGAGACACGTCCTGCTTCCTCTGTGTCCTGGGCGGAAGTCCGTGTTGTTAGCTTTTATAGTCGGGGGATAGTTCAGGTATACACGCTGACTTTTATAGTCGGAGGGATAGTTCTGGTATACACGCTGACTTTTATAGTCGGAGGGATAGTTCTGGTATACACACTGACTTTTATAGTCGGAGGGATAGTTCTGGTATACACGCTGACTTTTATACTCGGAGGGATAGTTCTGGTATACACGCTGACTTTTATACTCGGAGGGATAGTTCTGGTATACACGCTGACTTTTATAGTCGGAGGGATAGTTCTGGTATACACACTGGCTTTTATACTCGGGGGATAGTTCTGGTATACACGCTGACTTTTATAGTCGGAGGGATAGTTCTGGTATACACGCTGATTTTGTAGCCTAGATGAGCTGTGAATTGAGGTGAATATATATTTTGGCAAGTAAGTCAATGGACCTAAAAGAGGAGTCAAGGCAGGAATTACCTACTTGGGGCTAATGCCCACGGATGGATTTCTGCCGCGTTTCATGAACCCAATAGCTTACTGCCTTTAAATGTTCACGCAGCATGAAATAAATCGTGGCATGTTCTAATTGCGGAAAAACGCGCAGCCGGCGTCCATTGCAGTCAATGGAAGCCATGCATCACGTGATACTTCCGCTGTGAGCACAGCGGAAGTATCGCATGATTACGCGGTTTTTTTTCAGCCTCACTGCGGCTGTAGATCGCTGCGCCTATGTGAGTCCTAAAGAATATTTAACATTAAGCAAAAACTAGTGCCAGATTCTTGACAAGCACACACGCTAGCGCTAATCTCTGCGCCAAAACTATGCCAAATGATTGTGCCCCAATACCTTTACCTTACTTATATTTGTTACTGTATTACTTACTTTCAACAATTTGTTTTCAGCCTAAAATGGAACAATTTTGAGAAACAGCTGGAAGTGTACGCATCTATTGCCGACTTGTCAAAGGGAGGAAGGATTGGAATAGAAGAGTTTGCCAATCATCTCAAGCTGCCGGTGTCGGATCTACTAAGAGAGCTGTTCGCACTGTTTGACTGGGTAAGTCTTATATTATAAGGCTTACTATAAGATGTCACAACTTGAGACGTGTAACTTTTGGGAACTTGGTAGCATATAGTGTTAGGCTGAAAAATGACTTGTGTCCATCTAGTTCAGCCTGCTATCCTGCAATGTTGATCCAGAGGAAGGAGAAAAACCTAATGAGGCCGAAGCCAATTATACTCACTTTAGGAAAAATATTCCTTCCCAACTCCAATCTGGCAATCAGAATAATCCCCGGGTCACCGACCCTTCTGAAGTAATCAGTGACTATAACATATTATATTGTAACACCCAAGAAAGGCGTCCAGGCCTCTCTTGTACGCTTATCATGTTCACCATCACCACATGCTCAGGCAGAGAGTTCCATAGTCTCACTGCTCTTACAGTAAAGAACCCCCTTCTATGTCGGTGTAGAAACCTTCTTTCCTCTAGACGTAGAGGGCGCTCTGTTGGCACAGTCCTGGGTATAAACAGATGATGGGAGCGATCTCGGTATTGTCCCCCGATATATTTATACATAATTATTAGGTCACCCCCCCCCCAACCGTCTTTTTTGCTAAACTAAATAACCCCAATAATAAAACTTCAGTCTTGTGCAAAACTCCACACTGATCATGATCATATTATATCTGTTTAATGGCCGAAGCTCATTTTTCCTGATATAATGCTCCAGTCCCCCTCTATAGACAGACATTGTCCTTGTATTCGGTAATTTCGGTGTTGTCATTGAAATGAATGGAATGCATGCATGTCCTCCATTTCTGTGGGGACAGTCAGGACCGCCATACTCAGGACTCGTGGGAACCCCAGTGGTTACACCCCACTGATCAGAGAGTTACTCCCCATCTTCTGGGTAACTTTTGATCTCTTTATATCTTGGTATAACCCCTTAAAGCACATCCTCTGGTACTGGCCAAACAATGATGGCTGGACCGCTTTTTCGACTACCTGATGCATACTGTGTGCATGCAGATCTCACTGGCCAGAGCCGCTCATGTGGGCAGCACTAGTCAATCACAGCAGGCGTAGTGTCTTAGGGATCCGGCACACGGACGTATTAACACGTGTGGATAAAATGTACATGTGCAAAATGCAGAGACGCATGGGTTCGTACACATTATCCTTTTTTGCGTGAGCAGAAGTCTATGCGGGGTGGACAAATGTACAATGGGATCCGTGAAAGAATGCGCATTTAAATCAGGGCGGGCGTGTGTCTTGTGCCCATGTGAAGATGCTCTGTGCATGCAAACACGCTCACAAATGCCTTGTGCTAGCAAAAACGCATACGCCCGTGTGAAGCCACCCTTAGACTCAGGCCTCATTCACACGGGTGTATTTGCGCTCCAGATTACGCGCTTAAGGGTGCCCACCCACTAGCGTTTTTTTACTGCGAAATTCGCAGCGTTTTTTTTTTTCTGCAGGGGTCTTTGGGCTATGGGACATGCAAAGCTAAAATCGCAATCGCGATATCGCGGTAAATCGCGATTTTTACATTACAAGTCCCATAGACCCCCTGCAGAAAAAAAAACCCTGCGAATTTCGCAGTGAAAAAAAACGCCAGTGGGTGGGCACCCTTATACGGATAGCATAAACGCCATTGATTTGTGTTAGGGCAATCAGACTTGTGTTTTTCACACGTGTATTTTACATGCGTGAAAAAAAAAAAACGCAGTACGTCCGGTTATGGTCTGTATTACTGATCGAAATTGTTCATTCAAATCAATTAAATTCAGTGAATCTGTGTGAGATTTTTGCGCTTTTTTTTTTTTGTGTGTGTGTGAAAAATTGTAGTTTTATACACCTGCAAAGAAAACCACAAGAAAGACCAAATACAGAGTGAGGGCGGTTCCAGATGAGTGCGGGCACAACTACACTCGGCAGTACGGAGCTGCGGTGCGCCTGAACGAGGGGAATTTCTTCCCATTCGTTGGGTTTTCAAACTCCGCATCCGAGTGCAGGAGTTTGAAAATAATCACGAGAAGTCTGATGATGGTTTTGTGGTGCGACTAGCTTCCCCCCTCATGTGAAAGCTCCCTAAGGGCTCCTGCACACTGGCGATCGCGATATCGTGGCAAAATCGCTACTTTTTTCCCCGCAATTTTTTTGAGCATCAGCGCTGCTTTTTTTCCCAAAAACATGGCTGCCGTTCGCGATTTATGAGTCAATTGGACTTTCTAATGTTAAAAAGTCATCGCATGGAAATCACAAGTTGGTGCTTTGCAATGTGATAAAAAGGAGGCGCCATAGGGAAACATGGGAGATAAACAAAGCGCAGAAAGATAGAACACGCCGCTATTTTTTTTTCTTGCAACATCGAATGAGTGAAAACATTGAAAATGTTCTAATTTTGACGCCACATAGACTTTTATGGGAGACTATGCGAGCCAACCGGCAAAGGGAGGGGGGACGGTGTTTAACATCCCTGTGGGGATAAAGGGAGTCCCTACGGGGATGTTAATCTCTTTCCCCCTTCCTTTGCCGATGAAGGTCGTCCCCAGCTGCAGGGATTCCCTTCATCCCTGCGGGGATTCCTTTCAGTGAGGTAGATGGGAGATGCGATGCGAGAGCTCACCCAAAGATAGGACGTGCCGCGATGCGGGAAAACATCGCTCATGTGTATGAGCCCATTCAAAAGAATGGACTTCACATCCGTGCGTGTTTTGTGCGCATTGCATCACACAGAAATTGCACAAGTTTCTCGTTCGTGTGAATAAAGCCTTAGGCCTCATGTCCACGGGGAAAATCAGGCCCGCTACGGATTCTCCATGTAGAATCTGCAGCGGGTCCCTCCTGCCCCGCGGACATGAGGGCTGAAAATAAGAATAAATCAGAATTAACTCACCTCCCATCCGCTCCGTTTCTTCTCTTCGCCGCGGTGTCATCTTCTCTGCGTCGCGGCCGGATCTTCTTTCTTCGGCTCGGCGGATGCGCATGATGACGTCGGTGACGTGCCCCGCGCATGCGCCGTCCCGAAGAAAAAAGATCCGGCCGCGACGGAGAGAAGATGGCGCCGCCGAGAAGAGAAGAAACGGAGGGTGTGAGTAAATTCCGAATTTTGTCTCCCGCGGATCCGGACGGCTTCCATAGGCTTCAATAGAAGACCCGCATGAAAATGGAGCATGGTCCAGATTTTTTCATGCTCCATTTTTTTTTAAATCACTTTTATTGACGATCCGCGGGTATTTATCTACCCCGCGGGTGGTCAATGCATCCCTATGGGGTGCGGATCCGCGGGCGGGAGAAGAGTTAAAATCCGCTGCGGATTTTAATTCTTATTTTGCCCGTGGACATGAGCCCTTAGAGATCAGTGAGGGCTCTTTCACACGAGTGCTTTTGCGCGCTGAGAATCGGCCGTGGGAACTGCAACCACTGGTCAATTTTCACTGCTGGTTGTGTCCCTCTCAGGTGTGAACAGGGCCGCCAGTGCAGAAAAGGACACTTACCTGCGCAGGAACGCTCACAAGACGAAGTGATTGCGCTCCATTTTAGAGTGAAAATGCGTCACACACTCGCGTGATTGCGTCACGCGCGTGTGAAGGAGTGCTAAGGGCTTTACATGGGCGTATGCGTTTTTGCACGCAGTGAACAATTTTTTTTTTACGTGTATTTTACTGTCATTTCTGTGTCACAGGGCCTATTCATTTGCGTGCTGCAAACAAGCCCTCCCCGACTTAAATGGTTATTTACCCTAGTGAGTTCCAGGTGTGTTATTTTTCTCGTGGAATTGAACAGCGTATTGCACGCACATTTGCACACTCCCTATAGACTTTAAATGCACACAAAAGTAGAGCATGCAGCGGTTTTTTCGCATTTGGGCAAAAAAAAAAAAAGGAAATGAAAACCAATCCATTGAAATCAATGGGTTTTATTCTCTGCGTATTGTGCTCAGAAATTTTGCGCATGCTAACACACGCGTGTAAATGTCCATGTGCAGGAACTCCTGGCTTCACATGGTTGTGTTTGCGTGCGCATTTACGCAAAAACAAGGTTTGTGCATAAACAAGGTTTACAGTAATCGGGTTGCACTCACAATGCCAGTTCACACGCGCGTTCACCCCTCTCCGTGGCATACAGTGCCGATGTAAAGCTTAATAAGGGCCGGCGGTCATCTTCTCCCTGCAACGTCCGCTGGGTCACAACCCTTCCCTGTCATGCAGAAAGATGAGGTGAGAAACACGCTTATGAGAATGAACCTATGGAGATCACAGGGAGCCGTGCGGGTGTGATGGCAGCCAGGGGCCTTCTGAAAGGCCCCAGGACTGTCAAAGCAGAATGCTTATCCAGGCATTCTCGTGGGGTGGCTTGGTAGACTGCCTGTCAATTCGCAGTATGATGTAAGGCTATGGCATTTCATCATATTGCAAGAGCGATCAGAGCATCACACGCTCATGTTCACTCTGGGACAAAAAAAAGTGAAAATAAGTTTTAAAAAGTCTTACTAATTATATAAAAAAATAAAAGGTTATTTTAATTATTAAATAGAAAAAAAACAACTGTGCTTCCGTAAATGACCAACCTATCAAAGTAGCACATTATTTACCCCGCACAGTGAACGTCATCAGGAAAGAAAAAAAAACAACACCAGAATTTTGCTTTTTGGACACCCCGTCTTTAAGAAAAAAATGTAATAAAAAGGGATGAAAAAGTCACATGTGCTCCAGAATGGTACCAACGGAAAACTACAGGATATCCTGCAAAAACAGAGCCCTCACACAGCTGCGTCAACGAAAAAATAAAGAAGTTATGGCCGTCAGAAAATGGCGGCAGAAGATAATTAAAAAAAATTAAATATCTTGGAAAAAATAAAAGTAGTACGGCGAAAAAAGAAAAAAAACTACATAAATTTGGTAACATAGTATTCGTACTGACCCATAGATTAAAGCTATCATGTCATTTCCGTTGCAGTGTGTACACCGTAGAAACAAGACGCACCAAAAGATGGCGGAATTTCATTTTTTTTTCCACTTACAATTTTTTTTCAGCCTGCAAAAAACGAGCCCTCAGACAGCGACGGCGACGGAGAAATACAAGTTATGATTTATTAGAACGGGGGAGCAAAAAACAAAAGGGCCCGGTTAAGGGCTCATTCACACGAGGACCTACGTGTGCAAAAATCACGCACGTAAAAAAACCTGCAGCTATTGGAACCGACGGTTTTCTATGCGAACGTTCAGATAAAGAAATGTTACATGCGCAAAAAACATCTGAACGATCCCGTAGGAAACCATTCCTCCTAATAGTCGCGTGATTTTTCTGCGGTGATTTTTGCACGCGTAGGTCCGCATGTGAAAGAGGCCGTAGCCTTTACTGTGTCATGAAGCCCATTGTTCTCTATGGCCACGTAATTTACGCTATAAATACACAATTACACTGCGCATGTGCGGCGTTTATACGCGCCATTGCAAAGCGACAGAGCTTGAAAATTAAACAAAACCAGGAAGTCTGCGCACGACAGTGTGAGCGAGATACATCGTCATGCGCAGTGCAAAACCGCTGCCATACGCAGCGATAGGCCGGCTCCACAGCGGCAACGTGCAGCGTTTTACGTTTACGGTCGTGTGCGCCGGACTTATAAATCAGATCATATACAGGCCGATTCCCTTCCTGCAAAACCCACACGTGATAAAATCATGCAATTTTTGCGCCATGCAGGAGCTAGTAAAAATGCAGAATTATGATTTTTAATGCTTTCCTTCACATCTGCAATGTTTTTATTCATGCGATGTTGCGTGAAAAAAAAAAATCACGGGATGCCCTATCTTTCTGCGTTTTGCGTTTTTTCCCTATACTGGCTCCCTTTTACCGCATCGCAAAGCACGACCGTGCAATGCATTTTTAACATTACAAAGTCTTATTGACTTTTACGCAAAAATTACTACAAAATTGCGTGAAGAAAAAAAAAAAAATCACACGAGAAAATCTTAAGCGACATTGATCTTTTTGTGAGAGAAAGCAGCACTGACGCTCAAATTGTGGGAAAAAAGACGCGATTTTGCCGCAATTGCCAGTGTAAAGAAGCCCTAAGACCACCTTCACACGACCGTATGTGTTTAACGGTCGCCCCAGATGAATGAATCAAGTCCTGATCTGTATTCGCTGCCGTTTGAATGTAAAAAAAGCACGCAGAAGCGATGAAACCAGCGATCGCTGTAGAATCCTCAGAAGGTCGATGAACGCCTAGTTGGGGTGAGCCTCCTTCTTTTCCCTGCGTTGTACGCCAGTAACTCCCTGAAGACCTGTCTTTTCACGTGACATATAAAATGCACGACTGAAAACGGGCGCGTATGTCCTATTTTTCAAGGCGCAATATTTTAAGCGTCAAAAAATTGTTCGTCAGACCGAACACCTTGGAATCCAGCGCTTCGCGGGGTCGCGTTTCATGTTTTTTTTTCTTTTCTAACAGCACTAAAGGTCGTCTAAATAAGCCCGTAAACAGATGAACGCGGTTGTGGAGCTTTTTGCGCACGCACAACATGATGAAGCATAGTTATTGATCTTAATGGTTTAATTCTGACGACCGTGTTTCTCGCGTGCGAGAAAAGATAGGCCTTGTCCGCTTTCTTTTTTTTTTTTAACGCACGCGATTACACGGGTTTGAACAGTAAACAAGACTTCTAACGTGTTCATGCACCAACACCCTCCATTGCGGTGAGCATATTTGTGCATCCGCTTGTCTGTTTAAGCCCTAACTTTGTACTCTTTTGCCTCATTCCCTCTGAAGAGTGCAGAAAATGGCGCCTGCAGCATCCATGACCTTTTGTATGTGAATCTGCATATAGCCGGCCATCTGCTAGTGTGACACCAGTGATGGCGGCAGCCTCCCGCCATATCACGTCTCTGAGGCTAGTTACACACAGGCGGGCGCAATTTTTGGCCCGATATCACGCTTATCAACTTTTTACTCCGCGGCTGCGAGGCGACTTTCAGCCAAAAACGCTTCATATTGCTTCTGTGAAATTCCGATCCTCTGGTGCGAGTCTCACACATAAGAGCGGATCAGAAGTGTTTCTGGTTGATTCCAATGGGAATCATCGCATCGCACGAGAGCCATGCAACGTATTTAAGGTCCCATTGAAATCAATGGGCGAGGCAGACTGAGGAACGCGGGAAAAAAATACGACCTGCTGCGTTTTTGTTTTGTTTTTTCCCCCTCACAGCATCGCTCGTGTGTATGGACATAATACATAATTCATATTCACACAAGTTTTGCGCGTCTCGCAGCCTTCATCGATATATTCTGACACTGATTAAATGGAGCCGTTTGCCACGAGATGCTCACCGGAGTACATGTCTGTGGCGCACACCTGTCTAGCGGTCGTGTCACGACGTCAGGGGAATGGCGCACGTTGCTGAGAGTTGATGGTCTGACAGACATGGCGGGAGATTTATGAAGGGGGATAAAACAAAAACTGTCCTAAACAGAGCTGAGGGAAAGCGAAAGCTGCTCTGTGATTGGTTGCCGGGGGCAACAGCCTGCGGGCCGCCTCAGGCATCAGCATCTTCCTCATGAGGAGCCAGACAAAAATGGAGAAGTTACTGAGGAACATTCGGGTTTCCTAGCGAGTGAATCGCTCTGTAGTTCTTAATAGTTCACAGTACAGAAGGCCGGCAGACGCCATCTTGTTATATAGACCCTTCTATTCCACTGATTATGGCGATCGGCGGCCATTGTCTGACAACAGGGGAGAAGCAGTGTTAGGGCCGCTCCCTCACAAGCGGTTTTATACCATGTATTACGCACGTTTTTCATGCCCGCGTACTACTCTGCACTGAAGCTCTACATATTTCATGGGGCCTCACATTAGCGTTTTTGCACCATATTTTACACGCAGCGTGTCCCATTTTCGGCGTTTCGGCACATATTTCGCCCACTAAATCGCCCTTTGAAATGAATAGGGGGCGTAAAAAACGTGGCGACAACATCCTATTGTTACTGTACAAAATGCGTCGTAAAAACGCGGGCAAACGCGCACAAAAACAAAATGCATAAAAACGCAGCTCTGCGAGCAAAACACTTGATAAAAGACGCTCCGTTTTTACAGACACTTGTGTGCGCCCCCGAGGGCTCCGTCACATAACGTGTTCACGCCTGCGAGAGCTTGACGTCATTGCGCTCTGAATAGAGTGCTACCACATCCTCTCGCGAGTGTAACCGCGCTCCTATCCGGTACTGTTGTGTGAATGGCATGAAATACGCAAATAACGTCCGAGTCTCAATCGTGGCAAATCTGCGATAATACGATGCGTACGGGCGAACGTAAAAATGCATACGGTCGCGTGAAGGCGGCCTAATTAGACATTTCAATAAGTGTGAATTTTTTTGCAGATGGGGGGGGAAGCATAATTTGTTCCACAAATACACGGCGCTAATGCGTGCACAAATACGATCCGTAAACGATGTGGGCTGTTGTGCGAAAATGTGCACATTCTAATGTACTTTCCACATTGCCTTTCCAGTTCACATTGGCGCGGGATACACCCGTGATGGTATTGAGCCGGCTGGGCAGCCTAATTAGTCTCCGATGTTCTCGTATAACACCGCAAAAATCGCACGATTTTCGCATGAGGCATTAATAAAAAAGCACATTTTGAAACCAGTGAGCCAGTGAGCCTGCGTTTTATCGTGTTGCGATGCGATTTTAACATTAGAAAGTCCCATTGACTTTTGCGATAAAACGTTGCGTCATTTTATCGCACGCGGCGGCAATTCAATGCGGGATTTCTCTCTAGAAAAAAATGTACACGCGATTTTGTAGCGCCAATAGTGCTATCACCAGTGTGAAAGGGGCCTAAGGGTGCCATACATTGCCTCGCCAACTATATTGCCCAGCATGCTTCCTATGTCTCTGCACACCAAGCGGCTCTGTAACAACACAAGGATAACGTTTGATTTCTTAAACCCTGTCACACTGAAGGGGTAGTCCGGCTTCAGAAAATAAAGGTTATTTTCTGTATAACAAAAGAGTTATGCAATTTTCCAATATTTTTTTCTGTTTCTCACATATGTCAAGATCTCTGCTTGCTGTCACTCAATTGAAACTTTTTTAGGGGGTAAAAATCTGGTTATGTGGTGGTGGGCACACAAGTGTATGGCAGATACAAGACACATAACTGTACGGACGTTCATCACATGACCTGGAATGTTTCTTATTAAAATGACAGCAAGCTGAGTTCTTAAAATCTCTGAAGATCTGATACAGAAAGTATATTGTGAAGTTGCACAACTTTTCACTATGCAAAGAATAGCATTCATTTTCTTAACCAGAACACCCTTTTACAATAGTAAACATGGATGTGAAGTGTTGAAAATGTCAAACCGTTTCATTTAACCCCTTCCCACCCCATGATATATATATATATATGTATATATATATATATATATATGTATGTCACGGTAGGGATGGGGTTCGCACGAAATGCCGTACGTGTACCATAATGAGATGGCGAGAGCTCAGGACTGAGTCAGCGCCAACTGCAGGGCAGTAACGGATAGCGGAAATACCTCTATCATAGGAATTACAGAGAACTTTGATTTCAGCTGTTAACTAGAGATAAGCAAGCATACTCGCTAACGGCAATTGCTCGAGTGAGCATTGCCCTTAGCAAGTACCTGCCCGCTCGAGACACAAGGTTCGGGTGCCAGCGCGGGGGAGCGGTGAGTAGCGGCAGTCAGCAGGGGGAAGCGGGGGGAAGAGAGGGAGAGAGAGATCTTCCCTCCATTCCTCCCCGCTCTCCCCCGCAGCTCCCTGCCCGCCGCCGGCACCCGAACCTTTTGTCTCGAGCGGGCAGGCACTCACTTAGGGCAATGCTCGCTCGAGCAATTGACCTTAGCGAGTATGCTCGCTCATCACTACTGTTAACCCTTTACAGGCCGCAATGTAAGCTACCAACAAAAGAAGTGAGCTCCCTCTTTAATGTCATTGGCCCTCTACCATCCGGTTGCAGAGGGCCGATGGGTCGTCATAGCGTGTTATCTTTTTTTTCCTATAATCTGAGCAATCATTGAATCATAGGTTAAAGTACCCTGCCTAGAAAAGAAGCAAAATAAAAATTTAAATCCATGTAAAACAAGTATTTTGTGTGCTTTCCCTTTTTTTTGTAAAGGAACGAAAAAAAGATGGAGTCAAAAATGTTTTTGTTTATTTCGCCCCCCAAAAAGATGTAATAAAAGTGATTAACCCCTTGCCACGACATGGTACTTAGCTCCACAGGGCGTACAGTTACACCGTGAGGATAGCGTGAGATCCCGCGCTATCGCACTCTGTAAGGCTGGGGTCACACGGGACGTATTCCCGGCAGAAATTTCTCGGTTTTGCTGTATTGAAAAAACATGACATTTCTGCTGGATAAGCATAGCTCCAAAACCAGCTGCACTAAGCCGCGGGTTTTGGAGCAGCTTCGCCGCACGCTTTTCTGTTGCGACCAGCTTTTCCATAGAGGAGCGGGGTCACAATGGAAGACAAAAAATTGACATGCTGCGTCCCGGGAATGACATGCAACTCTGCCCTCATCTATGTCCTGATCAACGGAACTACCTCAGGATAGGAAATAAATTAACTCATCAAACCCCTTCACAGCCGAGTCCCTTGCACTCATGCACATATAAGGCTAGGTTCACAAAGGACTGATTTGGCGCGGAAATTTTGTCCAGAATTTTTCTGTGGCAAGTCCGCCTGCGGCCGCTAATCCTGGTATTAGCCAGCCATGTGGACGAGATTTGTCAAAAATCTTGTCCACACGGGAGAGCCAATCAGTTGCGGCAAAGCCGGCAGAAGCTGGCGCTGCGGCGCAGATTTCCTGGGCGCAGCATGTCAATATTTTTTTCTGTTGCAGCTGCGCTCTCCTCTATAACGGAAAAGCATGCGGCTAAGTGCCGCGGGTCTTGAAGCAGCACTTTCCCAGCGGAAATCTTGCAGTTTTTCGCTGCGGCCAATCCACGAGGTTTCCGCTGGGAATACGTCCCGCGTGACCCCTGCCTAAGATGTACTGAGAGCCTTCTTAAATGAGCCGGGCCTACTTCCAACATGAGAGCCTGATTGGAGTCTTGCCTTTTTGCAGGACATTCTCTATTTCCTGGATGCAAGGAATTTGTACTGATTTCTGACTAAAACAACAATCTGTGGATGAGAGCGGCACCATATGAGCCCTCATGTCGGTACCCACACCGCTCCCTTTACTTTGATTCCCATTAAATGTAAAACCCACCCCCCTTCTCGCATCCCAGATACTGCGGTGCCCCGATTTATAAAAAATGTTTGTTTCCTCTGGTTATCATCATTCTATTCTGATTCTTTATATGAAAGTAACAGTTATAAAATAACAAGTAATTATAAAGCCGATCTGATTAACAGCAGCAGCCGCCTCAACCACAGACCCCGTGCCGTGGTTACCTCAGAGGTGACAGACCCCGTGCCGTGGTTACCTCAGAGGTGACAGACCCCGTGCCGTGGTTACCTCAGAGGGTGACAGACCCCGTGCCGTGGTTACCTCAGAGGGTGACAGACCCCGTGCCGTGGTTACCACAGAGGTGAGGGACCCCCGTGCCGTGGTTACCTCAGAGGTGAGGGACCCCCGTGCCGTGGTTACCTCAGAGGTGAGGGACCCCCGTGCCGTGGTTACCTCAGAGGTGAGGGACCCCCGTGCCGTGGTTACCTCAGAGGTGAGGGACCCCCGTGCCGTGGTTACCTCAGAGGTGAGGGACCCCCGTGCCGTGGTTACCTCAGAGGGAACGGACCCCCGTGCCGTGGTTACCTCAGAGGGGACGGACCCCCGTGCCGTGGTTACCTCAGAGGGGACGGACCCCCGTGCCGTGGTTACCTCAGAGGGGACGGACCCCAGTGCCGTGGTTACCTCAGAGGGGACGGACCACCGTGCCGTGGTTACCTCAGAGGGGACGGACCACCGTGCCGTGGTTACCTCAGAGGGGACGGACCCTCATGCCGTGGTTACCTCAGAGGGGACGGACCCTCGTGCCGTGGCTACCTCAGAGGGGATGGACCCTCGTGCCGTGGCTACCTCAGAGGGGACGGACCCTCGTGCCGTGGCTACCTCAGAGGGGACGGACCCTCGTGCCGTGGCTACCTCAGAGGGGACGGACCCCGTGCCACTCTTGGTTCTGGCCCACAAAAAAACAAACACAAAAAGCGGCGAGCGGATCGCCCCCAACTGGTTAAACAAGTCCTTATATGCACACGTACCAGGTATACCACCTGGGTACCAGAGATCTCACCAACTTGTAGAGCTTCACCTGTACGCTGTGCCTGCAGCAGCACAGGACTTGGTTTGTCATCTAGTGGGCACTGTTCCCGCTGGTGTTGTCATCTGGTGGGCACTGTTCCCGCTGGTGTTGGCATCTGGTGGGCACTGTTCCTGCTGCTATGTCTCAGTTGCCTCCGATCGGATGAAGGTAAAAGATGTCTCTCTCCTTCCACATTCGTTTCGCTGGTGGTATTCTACTGACAAGTCCTCCTCAGATACAAGCGTTCACACAATGTCCTCTGCCTGTTCTGCTCCTCCTGGCCGGCGCTGCTGACAAGTCCTAAGCTGAAGCGCAGGGAATTCCAGACATCTGTGAAACTATTCCTCCCCATCCAAACAGGGATCTGTTACTTGGGTGCTGCTTCCTTTCCAGATCATGGCCCCACATCTCTGCACCTCCATATCTCACTGCTGCTCCTCTGTTTGTTCCTCTGGGCCAATCACCAGCCACGGTCAGGCCACCTGATTCTGCCTGACAACCACAGCCATTTCCCGCCATTTTTCTTCAGCCAATCATCTGCCGCTGCCAACCAGTCCATCACTGGGCAGAACTCACTCTCTTCCATCTCATCTGACCCAGTAATGACCTTTGTAACATATCTTGGTTAACCAGAAAACCTCCTCCATGGAGGGTGACATATCATCCATCCATCATGTACATAAAGCTCCCAGATCCCATGAGGCTTTCCCTCCTAACTGTCCCTTAAGCCTTACAATATAGTCTATGTACCGAAAAAAATGGCACTAATAAAAACTAAAGTGTGCCACGCGAAGAACAAGCCCTTACACGGCCGCGTCGCCGAAAAAATAAAAAGCTACGGCTTTTGAAGAATGGAGGTGAAAATCAGCCAAAAATCGTTACGTCCTTAAAGCTCCATCCATGGGGAAAAGGTTTTCATTGTGAAAAACCCTAAAAAAATTATAATTTTGATATTGTGGTAATTGTATCGACCTGCAGAAAAAAAAGCTGTGTTAGGCTAACTTCACACGGGCGAGTGCGATATTGGGCTGTGAATCATGGTCCAATATCGTACTCGCCAACATGCGACTTTTTCGCAGATTTGAAGCGTTTTTATATCAAGACCGCGGCGATGGATTGCGGAGTGTCTACCATTGTTCTTAATGGGGAGACCTCACATCGCCCTGCGTGCACCTAGTACGTGGTGTGTTGCTGCCGCCGGCCCCATGTGATGAGAGGGCACGCCCAAAGATAGGACGTGCCGCGATTTGTTTCCCGGGATCTCATCGCGGTGCAATGCGATGTACGATAAAATCGCTTTTGGTTATGACCCCATTCAAAAGAATGGGGTTCATATTTTTGTGCCCCGCACTGCACAAGTCTTTGCTTGATTCTCTTGGCCATGTGAAAATGGCCTCATTTATACTAGATAGTGAATGCCATAAAAAAGGCTGATGTGTTCTTTTACTCTATCCCCTACCAAAAAAATTAATAAATTATAGAATACGTAAGTACCCCAAAATGGTACCAATAAAAAAAAAACTACAGCTTGCCATACAATAAACAGGCCCTCAGGGCTTTTACCCACTAGCGGTTTCTTTTTCTCACTGCAATTTCGCTGCATTTTTTTTCCAAATATCAATGGGAGTTTCCAATGTTAAAATCGCAAGTTTGCGTTGTTGCGATTTTTGTGCGATTGTGATTTTAACATTAGAAAGTCCCATTGACATTTGGAGAAAAAAAAACGCTAGTCTGTAAAAGCCCTCATACTGCTATATGCCGACAGAAGAAAAAAAATATGGCTTTTAAAATAGAAAATCCCAAAGAACCGTTGTGTCTTTAAGTATCGAACAAGGCTGCGTCCTTTACGGGGTTAACTCAACTGTATTTAATTTCTTCTTTTCTCTGTTACAGAACAAAGATGGCACCATAGACTTCAGAGAGTATGTGATCGGCATAGCAATCCTCTGCCATCCTGCCAATTCTGAGCATACTATCCAAATGGCATTTAAGGTACGTTATTTTATCTTGTGCAACGGTAAAAATGATTTCTATTTTTCAGTACTTTAAATAATGTATTAAAGCTAGAAAAGATATTATTGAAGAATCTTCTACTTTCACCACAGTCTGAGTCTTTTTGCCCTTCAATGAAATATTTGGAAAACTCTTGAATTCATTTGCATTCTTGGGCTTTCCTTCATCAGAGGATAGGGGTCATCGTCTTATGTACTCAGTAAGCATAAAATGTGACTATGAGAGTGTTGTGGTGGGCCAGGCATTGGTTCAGGATGGGCACAGTCCCTGGGAGGAGGGTTGCCCAGTTGGAGTAGTGTTTGTTCAGACTCAGCCTTGGCTTGACATCCGCGTCTCCATCCTTTCTGGGGAATCCGAATCTCCCAAACCCAAAACTCAGAAGTAAGGAAAGTCACTCTATTTTGGCCGGTCCCACACGGATGGGTCGGATTTCGCATGCGGGTGCCTGCTGCGGAATCCGGCCCTGACCGCAGCCAGCATCCGCGAATACCTTTTCTTATCGTCGTTTATCTGTACTGCAGGTGGCTGCCGCGAGCTGCCGTCGGTCATGTGCAGCACAATTTTTTTTTCAAATGTTTGTTCTTCCCGCGCCGTCACTAGGCGATGACGCGGGTACCAGTGACCTATTCGCAATATCTATTCGGATGGGCTGTGGGTCGGACGTCTTCCATTGACTTCAATGGAAGCCATCCGTGTGGAATTCACACAAGAATGGATCGTACTTCGATTTTATTTACGCTCATGTGAATGGACATGCTACTGCTCTATTCTTGTTAATGGATGCGGAATACCGCAGATCATCTGCGTGGGTGAGTATTGCGCATTCCGCAATCTAAATCCGGTCATGTGAGACCGACCTTAGGATGCCTGAGGCTCGATACAGGAATTCCGGTTCTCCAAACCTTCCTTTCTTATAGCTGGCTCAGCGATATTTAGTTTACCACCAGCCCTTTTGAGAATAACCGTTGTCGCTGGGTATGGGTAATGCCTTCCAGAGGAGAGGCGTACAGCATGTCCACCATGTCTCACTCTTTTTGTCTACTTTTGCCCAAAGATAGTGCAACTTCTCCTTCCTGTGCGCTACCAAAATGACTTCCCTCCCTTTTGAGGCCTCCTTCAAATGACTGTATTTGCGAAGGCATTTCCGCACACAAAAGTCGCACAAATAACGCGAGTAAGCAATGCATTTGCGTTCAGAGGAACGTCTTTTTTCCACGCAAAATATTTACGTGAGAAAAAATAAGACGTCCTCCATCTTTCACGGCCGTATATTTTATACTTTCGCTGTGTAACACAGCAAGCTGCCATAGATGGAAAAGGGGGGGGGGGGCAGTTACCCTGCGTACAACGCTTGGAAAAGACAGCTCGCCCTAATTAGGCATTTCATTACCATTCCGAGCATTTCTTCCAAATGTTGCCAGCAATTGCTTCAGCGTGTTTTTTACATGCGTGCTGCAGTGTCCGGGGTGAATATCTTTAAAAATGCCAATAACAGTCGGGAGTCCATTGTGTCAAAAATTCATTCATGCAAATATACGTTGCGTACAGGCGAACGTGTATACGCATACGCTCGTTTGACTAACCCCATAAAGTCATAAACCCATCACAGGAAACATCATAAAAGGAGGTGAGAATCACACTTCTAAAAGGGTAACTTGGAGGGAAAACCCCCTCGGGCTAGTTCCACACGGGCGAGTGAGATATCGCCACGAAAATATCGCGGCAATATTGCATACGTGCCCATCAGATGATTAAGCATCAGCGATGCTTTTCCTGACAAATAATCTCACATTGCATCGCTGCCGCTTGCAATTTTCTCTTGCGGTAGACAACAGAAGTGTCTAATGTTAAAAACGTATTGCATCACACAAAAATCACAAGTTCGTATGTTGCAATGCGATAAAACGAAAGCTCCATTGGGAAAAAAAAGATAGGGCAGGCAGCAAATTCTAAATCTTGCAACATCGCATGAGAGAAAACATCGCAGATGTGAATGAAACCATTGAAAAGCATGGGTTTCCTAATTCTGCGTTTTCACTCGCATTGCGCAATTTTATCGCCCATGTGAAAATAACCTTTAAAAAAGTGTAGTGGAGAGGGGAGATGGAGCAGGACAGTGGTTTGTATGCGGCCAGTGACTTGAGTAACACAGGGACTCGTCTCCAAAGCATTTAAAATGGTCGACTGTGGTTGTATCTTTCTTATCACACTTAGGGCTCATTCACACGGGTGTATTGTCACTGTGTATTACGCACGCATATTTCCTGTATGTAACACACGGTGAACGGAGGCAATAAAAATCTATGGACTTTCACTCTTCCATTCACACCTGCGTGTGGTCACTGCGTATTGACACGCAGGAGAAATTGCAACTTGTTCTATTTCTCCGCGTATCAAACGCAGTCCTTGAATTGGGTGCATATGAAACGCTGTCAATACAGAACAGGGCGGGTATTTCAAAAGGAAAAATAAAAACCACACTGTACATGTCCGTGACATCAGATTCGCAGCCCTACACAATCTCTGCCAGCAGAGTGTATGGGCGTACAATTTTGGAGTATACTTGCAGTGTTGTACGCATATGCCCATGTGAATTAGCCCTAATAGCGCGATGACAGCTCTGGAAAAAAACTACTAAGAATCTACATAGATTCAGGCCTTGTTCACACGAGCGTGGTTTTAGTGCAGAATAGGCGCGTGGAAAAAAAACCTCATGTAATAGAATCAATGGTTTCCTATAGAAGCGTTTAGCTGAAGGAAATCTAGACACGCAACAAACCTTTAGAAATAGGAGATGCACCGTTGCAATACACGCATCTAAGGTCTGTAGTGCGTGAAAAGATAGGACTTGACCTATCTTTGGTGCGTGATGTATGGGAGTTTCCATAGACTCCTGTGGTAGCTGGATAACACGCAACACGCAGCTCCAATCGTGTGAATGGGCAATTTCACTGCTAATTAAGCTGGAGACTTGATAGCTGGAAATCGCCCGTTCACGCTATTTTTTGAGCAGTTAGTCGCAATTTTTTTACGCGCCTTATCTGCACTAAAACCACGCTCGTGTGAACGAGGCCTAAGAACAACATTGCCTTTGTTATTTTAGCAGGGATGAGTGGGTCTAAGTATACATCAGGGTCATCAGTAATACCTACCGCGTTTTCCTGAAAAGAAGACCTACCCCAATAATAAACCCTACCCAGATTTAATTTTTGGGAGGCAAGGGGGTTGTTTGAAGTATAATCCCTCCCTCGAAAATTAATCCTAGCTACAATACATGGGGGGAAAAAAAGCAATATTCACCTAGTAGACGGCATTTGGGTCCCTCTTGCTGGGCTGCAGCGCTGTTGCAGGCTTTCGTGTAGTCCTGAACGCCGCCAGAGCATTTCTTCCTGGTAGCAGGGCTTGAATACTCCGCCTCCAGCCAGTGATTGCTCTGATTGGTTCATTGAGTACCGCATCAAGCAATCAGAGCCGGCGTTCGATTAACCAATCACAGCCATTCAATGATGTCATTCAATGAATGGCTGTGATTGGCTATAATCAAGTGCCAGCTCTGATTGGCCGACGTGGTGCTCGATGAACCAATTAGAGCAATTGCTTGCTAGAGGCGGGGTATTTAAGCTCCGCTACCAGGAAGTAATGCTCTATCAGTGTCCAGGAGTCCACGGAGGCCTGCAGCGGGGCCAGAGACCAGCGTGAGGGACCCGAACACAATCTACTAGGTGAGTATTATAAGACACCCCCTGGAAATAGTGTGTCTTTTGGGGCAAAAATTATATAAGACAGTGTCTTATTTTGGGGGAAACACGGTACATATTCTGTTTTATACAGTTGCATCATCACTAATGTAAAGATATAAAAAGTCAATCTAGTATGACCAATTATCATGGAGTGTTTGTAATGTCAGAGAAGAAGGCAAAAATGTTATTCTGTGAGGCAATTACAATAAGAGTCTTTTTACTATAATTTATATGGCAAGAAGAATATAGCCATTAATTAGTTACCTACTAGAGATGAGCGAGCATACTCGTCCGAGCTTGATACTCGTTCGAGTATTAGGGTGTTCAAGATGCTCGTTACTCGTAACGAGTACCACGCGGTGTTCGGGTTACTTTCATTTTCTTCCCTGAGAAAGTTGCGCGCTTTTCTGGCCAATAGAAAGACAGGGAAGGCATTACAACTTCCCCCTGCAACGTTCAAGCCCTATACCACCCCCCTGCAGTGAGTGGCTGGCGAGATTAGGTGTCACCCGAGTATTAAAATCTGCCCTCCCGCGGCTCGCCACAGATGCCTTCTGACATAAATCAGGGAAAGTGCTGCTGCTATAGGGAGACCGTTAGGAGTTATTTTAGGCTTCAAGAACCCCAACGGTCCTTCTTAGGCCATAGAAATCGCAGATCGCACCTATGTGCGATCTGCGATTCCTGTTCTCTTCTCTATATGCGCTTAATGGGGCCGGCGGCAGCAGCGCCGACCCCATTGAGAACATATAGAAGACAAATCATTCTTCTCTGCCACAGCTGTAACAGCTGTGGCAGAGAAGAACGATGTTTGCCCATTGAATTCAATGGAGCCGGCAATACAGCAGGTTCCACTGAAAGCAATGGGCTGCCGGCGATCGCGGGATGAATTGTCGGGAAGGGCTTAAATATATAAGCCCTTCCCTGCAATTCATCCAGAAATGTGTTACAATAAAAATATATACCGGCGTATAAGGCGACGGGGCGTATAAGACGACCCCTCAACTGTCACCTTATACGCCGGGAATACAGCAGAGCAAAGAATAAAAATCATTACTCACTTCACTGGTGCTTCTGCGGTGCTCCTGCAGGCTGTCGCTCCCTCCTGGTCCCCGGCAGAGCATTGCTTTCTCTACGAAGGGCTTTAAATCCCCGCCTCCAGAAACACACGTGCCTTCAGCCAATCACAGCCAATGACAATGATGTCATTGAATGGCTGTGATTGGCTGAAGGCCCGTGTGTTTCTGGAGGCGGGGATTTCAACCACTGTGTCCAGAAAGCAATGCTCTGCCGGGGACCAGGAGGGAGCGACAGCCTGCAGCAGCACCGCAGAAGCATCGGTGAAGTGAGTAATGATTTTTATTCTTTGCTCCGCTGTATTCCCGGCGTATAAGGTGACAGTTGGGGGGTCGTCTTATACGCCCCGTCGCCTTATACGCCGGTATATATTTTTATTGTAACACATTTCTGGATGAATGAAAACCTTAGCGAGCATCGGCGATATACAAAAATGCTCGAGTCGCCCATTGACTTCAATGGGGTTCGTTACTCGAAACGAACCCTCGAGCATCGCGAAACGTTCGTCCCGAGTAACGAGCACCCGAGCATTTTGGTGCTCGCTCATCTCTATTACCTACGCAAAGTATTGCGGATAATGTATTACTAAGACAAAGAAAGGTAAAACTATGCTCTCATTACTAGGCCTGTTTAGTACATCCCATGACTTTTATTTTGCTTGGCAGAAGCCGCCTGGCATTGGTTGCTTCAGTTCAGCTATTTTCTACTTTCACAAAGCAATTTCCATGTTTTTTTATTAATAATAATTTATATAGCGCCAACTTCTACTGCAGCACTTCACAAGCTGTAAAACTAAATCAAAATTGAATAATGACTGAGGGCGCTGCTCTCAAGACTAACAATCTATAAGAAAATTGGGGTGACACGAGGAAAAAGTGTTTGTTCTGTACAATTGTCCATGTTCTTCCAAATAGTGTAGTATAAATAAAGCTGTATGGGCCGATCACCAGCCGGTATCTGCATATCCATGTGGCAGCAATAATGCATTGGCATGCTGTTTTTTTTTTTCTATCACTGAGAAAAAAACTATTCATATATACAAATCTAAATTGTCCACGGTGTTGCGGTATCCTGTGGCGAAGCCCTGCCGCGGGAGCCGCCGCCCGAGAGCAGGGGCTGCTGCCGAATCTCCGCCGGTCAGCCCTATCTGATAGATAGGCTGACTGCGGAGAATCGAGCCAATTCACAGCATGCTACGAATTGCCCGCCGCGAGCAGAGAATCGCAATGATTCTCCGCTCGTGGACAGGGGGCCGGCGCTTTCCATAGCAGTGGCTATGGAAAGCTTCAGAGGACGTGATTCACCGGCAAATCACGCCCGTGGACAGGCACCCTAAATCTCATTAAAATATTGTAGTCCGAGCCAGTGTTGAATGCTAACACAAGGATGGATGGACACTGATAACAAAAACATTAGAAACAATTGGCTGAGGGGAGAGAAAGTACTCGTACTCAACAAAAATAGGAACTCTTCCTCTTCTAACCCAATCGTCACTAGCAAAAGTCCAAAAACCCAACAGATCACATTGCATTCTCATTCACACCACATGGCATGTGAGTGTAAGACCATTTTTTTAACGATCTCATAGAAACTAATTGGTGATTCCATGTGAGGAATTGTCCAAAGATTTCTCAATCTCGCAGCATCGCTGAGAGAAAAACACATTGAAACCAATGCGCACATTGAATAATACACATGAAAATAGAACATGCTGTATATTTTTTTAGGGGGAAAATGAAATGCGCACGCAAAATACACTTGTAAGCGAACCCATTAAAATCAATGGGTTCTATTCACTGCGTGTTGCATACACTGCGCAAATGTGCTTGTGTGAATAAGCCCTTAGTTTGAGGAACTAAATATACTGTAGACAGAGGGGACAGGACTGAAACCTTTAATTACATTAAACAGGTTGTGTTGCCGTGACAACATCCTTTAAAATGAAAATGGCGCAGTGATCCGGTTTGCCTTCTGAAACCCCCAGTGATCCACAGTTAGCTCTAGGGGAAGTTGTGGCCAGCCATATAGGTCCTTCTGTAGTATTACGACCAGCGTAGTTCGTACCGCTCTGCTTTGGCCCATTAGTGAGGGCTGTCACAAGTGGAAGTTCCCCATTTTATGATGATGTCCCGTAGGACATACGGGAAGGCTCCAACCAAACCCTTGAAGGGATTGAATGATAGTTGGTTCTCTTTCTACAGCTGGTAAACCAAAAATAAGGGGGGGCACAAGGTAACTTTAGAAGATCAGAGAAAATTGTTTTACACTGAAAAAAACAGCTTCCTCCCCATGTGATAAGCACTTTACCAAGGGTGTAAAAACATCAATGACAAACCCATCAAAAAGGACAGAAACCAAATCACAGGACTGATGGGGAAAACGGGGCAGACTAGTTGGATTCTGCAGCTGTATTTCTCTTCTGGCTAATCTGTGTGTTGGAGTATTTTCTGTATATTTCATGGCTACGGTTTCATGTCTATTAAAAAGTCCATGTTTAGCCTTTTTACCCAATCACCTTGCTTTAATCCATTCGACTTTTAGTTTTATTTAGAGCGATATAGCTTTCTATTTATGGAGAGTCCGGCTGCTTTTTCCATATAATATACCTAATGATAACCTGAAGGTTTGGGTGACCTTTGTTTCTAATGTGGTAATACCTGTTTAATCTGGACCTTCCATCTGTTGTCTGGGCAACCTTCACACATTGCTTTAGGCCTTCAGGCAGGTAGGTTTTTTTCATTCTAGGTAATGTGCATTTCCTTTTCTTCAAGCATTAGAGACATACCGAGTCGCGCACTGAAGTATCAGGCGGGCATAAATTCCATAGTGCAAAAAGAATCCTAGACTGTGGTGCACAAGGTAGGACTGACACCTTTACATAAGGCACACGGCTGAAAGTGTCTGTATGTAACTCATGGGTACGCCCATCCTATGCACAGGCCCTATTGGAGTGTAATGGGGGTCTGACCATGTAGACTGGGTGGTGGATGGAACCGGGTCCAGAAGTAGGAATATTCTAGAGGTGGATAAAACATACCTGCAGATGGCAGGGGCTCACTGAGCAAACTTTAATTGCTGCAGGCAGGTAATCACGTTTCGGTCAGGCTGACAGCCAGGGAAACGCTTTCATCTACCTCGGTAGGATGAAGATACAATCACCTGGTACACTTAATAAGGCCGGCTGCACAACCGTATTTGAATCGCGGAATCCGGAGCAGGCATCTGCAGCAAATAACTTCCATAGCATGTTATGGAAAAGCGCTTTTTCTGCACACGAGCGGAAATCAATCGTGATTTGTTTCCGCTTGCGGTGGAAAATTTGCAACATTCTCTATTTTTAAACAGATTCTGCGCGAACGGCTTCCATTGAAGACGGCGAGCCATGCAGGCCATCCGCTGTACAGAAGAGAAGAAGAAATAAGAGGTACGTGTGAACGCTGGCCGGGAACAGGGTGCCCGCAGTGGAATCCGCAGTACAGAAGAGAAGAAATGAGGTACGCGTGGATGCCAGCTGGGAACAGTGTGCCCACAGAGGAATCCGAACTGCAGAAGAGAAGAAATGAGGTACGTGTGGATGCCAGCTGGGAACAGGGTCTCGGCAGCGGAATTCGCACTACAGAAGAGAAGAAATGAGAGATACCCGTGAATACTGGCCGGGAACAGGATGCTCGCAGCGGAATCTGCTGTACAGAAGACAAGAAAAAAAAGAGACTTGCGTGTGGGTGCCAGCCAGGAACAGGGTGCCCGCAGCAAAATCCACAGTACAGAAGAAAAGAAGGAATGATGGGTACCCGCAGATGCCGGCTGGGAACAAGGTGCCCGCAGCGGAATCCGAGGTACAGAAGAGAAGAAGAAATGAGACGTATGCGTGGATGCCAGATGGGTAAAGGTTGCCCACAGCAGAATCTGCAGTACAGAAGAGAAGAAGGAATGATGGGTACCTTTAACCCTTTCCAATCCACTGTCTGACATCTGAAGACATTATGATTTAAGGCTATACAGCTCCGATGTTGAAAGACGTCAGTCGGGGTTGTCTTACTGTATATTGCCAGCCCTTTCTGCTGTCGGAGCCTATCCAACATGTCAACTAATTCAGTACTAGCTTTAGCCAGCAGATAGCGCCGTTTATATAACGGCAGAAAAAGAGTAAGCAACCTAGGAAAACCAGGATACAAATTGGATTGAAAAGGGTTAAATGCCAGCTGGGAACAGGGTGCCCGCAGCAGAATCTGACCCGCTCGTGTGCAACCAGGCTAAGTCATGACTCTGCGAAGCGACACATAAAGAGGTCAGGTCTGCTGGACTTCACGCCGGACTACTGCAAACAGCAGTGCGTCTTCTCTATTTACACTACTGCATACTTTGCGAAAAGCTTCACTCCTAGAAACTCAGTACCCCATGCTGTGACGTCCGCCCCACTGATATACCTCGCCGGGCAACGCCAAGTCGCTAAGTCCTGGACTCTTCTCAGCTACATGTAAAGAGGTCTGCTGGACTTCACGCCGGTCAACCACAGGCAGCAGTGTGTCTTGTCCTCCATGTACATTACTTTGTACTTCGCTAAAAGCTTCACCGAAAGAAACTCCCCATGCTGTGATGAACATCTTCCTTATATACCCCACCGGGCAACAAATTCAACTTCCTTTTCACTTACAGCAGGGTCTCGCCAGCCTGCAATATTACATTACCACATAACAAAACTTATTAACAGGATTGTCAAACCTTTTGGCATCTCTGGGGCAGAGAAGAGGAGTTGTCTTCGGGCGAACAGTAAATACACAATCACTAACAAAATCTGATAAACAAAACAGATCTGTGCATAATTTTCGTGATATCTGCCATCACAGATAAGTAAAAAAATCCTCCCATAATAATCCTAATCTTCAGTCATCCTAACAACCCCCATCATCCTCCACATAACTCCCATAGTCCTCCACAGTACTCCATACAGCTTCCATCAACCTCCACAGTCCTTCACACAACCCCAATCATCCTCCAAATAACCCCCGCTGCTGCAAGGCCATGCATGCAAGCCTAGACACAGAAGCCTGTGCAGACTCGCATGCAGTTTACAGCCATGGGCCCATTTCTGACAACAGGGAACACAGCGTTGGCCGTCCACTATGAGACCACGTCTCTCGTCCTCACCTTATTACTGGATTGGCAGCAGTCAAGACTTGGAAGGACAAGGAGAATCACACTGGACCTGGAGTGATTCAGTCACAGCAAATGCCCGGTACCGCAATGCCACTGCCAGGTACCACCTGCGGCCTCGCCTCCTCCAGATGCAGCCTCCCCTTTGTGTGCCACATTAATAGCCATCCTGGGCCACAGATTCTACACCCCTGCCTTATAACCTAATGCTACTGATAAACACCAGACTTTATAGTAGTCATGCACTTACCTTGAAAGGTAGCAATGCCACCTGTTAGATTTGTTTGCACAATCATAAGGAAAACAGTAGATCTTAAAATGGTTATCCAGGGTTAGAAAAGATGTTGTGTCCCCCCCCCCCCCCCCAAACAAAGCAAAACAAAAACAAAACCGCCCATTCATTGTCTATGACCCTGCACTATGACTGATACTGTAGATTAGGCCCATGAACTTGAATGGGAATGCACTGCAAAACAGACAAGAGTGGTGCTGATTGGAAATAAAGTGGCCTTCTTTCTCTAAGGGTGCGTTCACACGAGCGCATAAACGGCGCGTTTTTGCGAACAAACGTATATACGTGACCATCTGAGGCAATGGTTTCGAATGTATTCGTTCACATGGGCGATTTTACGGCGCGTAAAAACGGCAACCCGAAAAAAAAACGGAACATATGCGACCGAAATACGCGCCAACGCATATTCGATGTCCGAAAAGATAGTTTGCAAAGTAGGAACAACCGAAAATACGCTTTCTAGCTCTGGTCGTGATCGGTGAAAAACGTTCTCTCGGGCGATTATACGTTGCGCTCGTGTGAACGTAAATACGCCTACGCTCGTCTGCCCGCACCCTAACCCTTGCTAGCCTTAGGTCCTGTACACATTCTCCAGTCCCCGGACTTGGATGTGACTGCAAGAGGCTGATCTATCCCTCAATCTTGCACTCGCCTTACATTCAGGATGCAAACTGAGCATAAAATGCCCCTCAACACACCCCAAGATTCTTGCTGCCATCATTTCTGATGCCAGCACACATGACTCTCCAGCAGACAGGGGCTTAACACATCAAAGGCGATAGATTCAGAGCCACGAGGACTAAGCTTATTAAAGTTATCACATGGGCACGAGTGCAATTATGTGCGCATTTACGCCACATATTTGCAAAATTTATGTTGCATACTTGTATGTGCAAATGCATGTCTTACTTTACTACTTGTGTGCACAAATTGTGTGCATTTGCGCAGCAAAACCAACATGCAACCATACTCCTATTCATTGAAATGGGTAATTAAGTCTAATAGTTCTATATCTGCTATTTGCCTGTGCAAATCCACAGGAAGATAGAGCATGCAGCGGATTTTGTTTGAAAATTTGCACGCAAGATATGCGCACGTGAACGAACCCATTGAAATCAAGGCGTTCTATTCATTGCATATTGCGCACAAAGAAAACATGGCAGGGTGGGTGAAGATTCTGGGTCTCTGGTTTTTGCACTCACCTGCCAGGTTGTTCTTCTCTCTCCCCCATCTCACAAGCAACTCTACTCTGACTGGTGCCTGGCGTCTGGCTCCTCCCACATTCCCGGGGATTGTGATGCCTTGCAAAACTGCTAGAATTTAGTTTTGCAAAAACTGATGCACTCTGCAAAACTTGCTGAAGATCTGCTTGGTAAAATCACATCTCTTCTGTACAGTTTACAGGGGTTGTCCCGCGAAAGCAAGTGGGGGTATACACTTCTGTATGGCCATATTAATGCACTTTGTAATGTACATCGTGCATTAATTATGAGCCATACAAAAGTTATTCACTTACCTGCTCCGTTGCTAGCGTCCTCGTCTCCATGGAGCCGTCTAATTTCAGCGTCTAATCGCCCGATTAGACGCGCTTGCGCAGTTCGGTCTTCTCCCTTCTAAATGGGTCCGCTCGTAGCTCCGCCCCGTCACGTGTGCCGATTCCAGCCAATCAGGAGGCTGGAATCGGCAATGGAACGCATAGAGCCCACAGTGCACCATGGGAGAAGACCTGCGGTCCACCGTGGGTGAAGATCCCGGCGGCCATCTTAGCAAGGTAAGTAAGAAGTCACCGGAGCGCGGGGATTTGGGTAAATACTATCCGATTTTTTTTTTTAATACATGCATCGGGTTTGTCTCGCGCCGAACGGGGGGCCTATTGAAAAAAAAAAAAAAAACCCGTTTCAGCGCGGGACAACCCCTTTAACCCTTATAATTGCAGAACCTTATATAAGCTCAGGCTATGATGAAATATAAGTACAAACAACATTCTGCAATGCAAAGTACAAGCTATATATACTATTATGCATGTGAAAAATATGCCTTATGCAACCAAACGGCAACTACCATAGTAATAGTGACCCCCCCAAAGTGGTCTCAGTAGTAATAGTGACCCCCCTCTACAGTGGTCTCAGTAGTAATAGTGACCCCCCCCTAGTGGTCTGAGTAGTAATAGTGACCCCCCCCCCCCACAGTGGTCTCAGTAGTAATGCTGACCCCCACTACAATGGTAATAGTGACACCCACCTCCACTACAATGGTAATAGTGACACCCACCCCCCCAGTGGTCTTAGTAGTAATAGTGCCCCCCCAGTGGTCTTAGTAGTAATAGTGGCCCCCCCACAGTGGTCTCAGTAATAATAGTGACCCCCTCCCCCAGTGGTCTCAGTAATAATAGTGACCCCCTCCCCCAGTGGTTTCAGTAGTAATAGTGACCCCCTCCCCCTCCCACAGTGGTCTCAGTAGTAAGTGACCCCCCTCAGTGGTCTCAGTTGTAACAGCGACACCCCGCCTCCTCAGTGGTCTCAGTTGTAACAGCGACACCCCGCCTCCTCAGTGGTCTCAGTTGTAAGAGCGACCCCCCCCCCCCCCGCGCGCGCGCAGTGGTCTCAGTTGTAATAGCGACCCCCACCACAGTGGTCTCAGTTGTAATAGCGACCCCCACCACAGTGGTCTCAGTTGTAATAGCGACCCCCACCACAGTGGTCTCAGTTGTAATAGCGACCCCCACCACAGTGGTCTCAGTTGTAATAGCGACCCCCACCACAGTGGTCTCAGTTGTAATAGCGACCCCCACTCGCAGTGGTCTCAGTAGTGTCAAGTGTGTGTGCCTGGAACACTTCCTCCCTTCTCCTCTAATTTCACATGAGTATTAAGGGTGCATTTACGTTTGCTTATACGAGCATAAATGCACCTTTAATCAGAACTGAGAGCATCATAAGGCTGCCTTCCACGGGCGAGGATCCACTTGTGATAAATCGCCCGCGGATCACGCTATGAAAAGCTTTCCATAGGCTAACTATGGAAAGCACAGCCCGACATCTACGAGCGGAGAATCATAGCGCTTCTACGCTTGCGGGATTGAAATTGTGGCATACTACAATTTGCCGCAATTCTACACTGTGAGCTTATCTATTAGATAGGCTCATCGCAGAGACCTGTCAGTGCTCCCCCACCCCCTCCTCCCCTGGAGCAGAATATCGCTAGCGATATTCCATCACGGCCGTGGACAGGCAGCCTTAGACCCTCTGAATTTAGAGTAGTAGACCTGTAGAAAGGCTGGAACAGTTGTCTATCTTACGGGCGCATAAATGTACCCACAGTGTGCTTCTATGAAACTGGCCGTAACGAGATTTTCTGCTCTATATACAATTAACTCTTAGTCACCCAATAAATAAAAAGTTCTAAAACTTTACAATGTAATTTCTCACCATTTACAAGATATTAGTTTGCTGTCGGTGAATGAGAACTCTTTTGTGTACATTAGAAGGAAGCAAAGCTGTCCATGACCATACATTGCCTCTATTGGATCAGATGATGTTCTTAGTCTGTAAGGGTTTTAGCAGGCCCAGAACAGTTCTACTTGTTATCAATGTCACCACAGAGGGCTATTTTGCCCTCTCTTTGGAGTTCCTAATGTACAACAAAGCTTTTTATGACCTCATCAAGGAAAATTGTGTGCAAATTTTTTTTCTATAAAAATTAGTAAACACATCTAAAATCTACAAAGAAAACCCAAAGTTACTATTGGGTTAAAATAAAAAACCTGCCAACCCAAACCATAACCCGACACTATATGTAGATACTTCAAAAATCAACCTTCACACATTGCTTTAGGCATTCAGGCAGGTAGTTTTTTTCCTTCTAGGTAATGTGCATTTCCTTTTCTTCAAGCATTAGAGACATACCGAGTCGCGCACTGAAGTATCAGGCAGGCATAAATTCCATAGTGCAAAAAGAATCCTAGACTGTGGTGGACAAGGCAGGACGGACAGCCTTACGTAAGCCACCACGTCTGAAAGTGTCTATATGTAACTCATGGGTACGTCCATCCTATGCACAGGCCCCATTGGAGTGTAATGGGGGTCTGACCATGCAGACTAGGTGGCAGATGGAACCGGGTCCAGAAGTAGGAATATTCCAGATGTTGATAGAACATACCTGCAGGTGGCAGGGGCTTCACTGCGCAAGCTTTAATTGCTGCAGGCAGGAAATCACGTTTCGGTCAGGCTGACAGCCAGGGAAACGCTTTTATCTACCTCGGTAGGATGAGGGGCACAAGCGGGATGAAATTACAATCACCTGGTACACTAAATAAGGCCGGCTGCACAACTGTATTTGAATTGCGGAATCCGGAGCGGGCATCTGCAGCAAATCACTTCCATAGCATGTTATGGAAAAGCGGTTTTTCCTACACACGAGCGGAAATCAATTGTGATTTTCTGCTCGTGGAGGAAAAATCGCAGCATTCTCTATTTGAGATGGCTTCCATTGAAGACGGTGAGCCATGCGGGCCATCCGCAGTACAGAAGAGAAGAAGAAATAAGAGGTACGTGTGAACGCTGGCCGGGAACAGGGTGCCCACAGTGGAATCCACAGTACAGAAGAGAAGAAACGAGAGGTACGTGTTGTGAGGGGGGTCTGGAACGCAGACCGTAATGCGAATGTTGCCTGTATCCAAATTAAGAGGAAATATTATATAGAGTACTCATAGAGAACCATAATAAGCCACTACACAGACCGTCTAGTGATATCAGTATGAATTCTGTTTATTGTTGTACATTGCTAGTTTATATGCAAGTTGTAAAGAAGGCGTTTCCAAATGTTACCTGATGCCTGGTTACAAAGTACATTTGGCAACTGTAAATCAACAAGCCAAAAGTTACCTTATGCCTGGTTACAAAGTACATTTGGCAACTGTAAATCAACAAGCTTTTCTAAACAAAAGGTATCAACAAAACTGTTTGAAGTAGACATGGAAACAGTTACAGTGTGATAATACAGGTTTTGTTAATTACATTTCTTGTTTGGGAAGAACTGTAATCTTCAAAGTTCATCAGCAATTTGCACATCAAAAGAGGGGACATTGTTTCTAATTTTTACATAGACAAAACTGGTTCAGCCACCTACTCGGAAGTCAGCACAAAGTTGGTAAGTTGGTATTCAGTAAGATAACTGAATAAAATCTAATTAGTCATACATTTGGTATTTTAAAATCAATATTTAAATAAACGCTTGAATATACCTTTTTACATATGATTCTATATCCAAATTCTACTAGCAACTTCCGGAATGTTTTACATATAATACATAACATTATATAACCAAATAACTAATGTCACATTCATTACACTGTTTCCTTATCTTTCTTATGTTAGGTTATTGATTAATATTGATTGACCCCTATCATTCCCCCATTTGGACATCAGAGCCACCATTATCTCCTGGTTCTGTCACCCATAGGTGCCGGGTTCCCAGGTAGGAATGGTGCACTCTATGTCCATCAAGATATGAAGACATAATATCAAATATTGCAAGTCAATCAAGTTTACAATACAGTAATCTTAGATTTATCAACATCAATATCGTCATCGTCATATTAGACACTTAAAGGGGTGTAGAAAATCGGCATTCAGTACATTTAGCTATTCATAAAATTATTACCTTAATTGCAATATATATATATATATATATATATATATACACATAAGATTATACTAGTCGGACGATTGCAGAGTAGCTGTTACTTCTGTTGCCTTAATTCGTTGGCATTTCCTGATTTCATTAGAGTCACAAGTAAAATTACAACATTCTTCAGCCAACGCAACATTTCTCACCTAAAACCGAGTTATATTCGTCCAATGTGTATATTCAATGGTATCGCAATGGGGACAATATTCAAATAAATTAAGGAAGGTGTTTTCCTGAACAACATTGTCATCTACTACATCACTATCATTGTGAACTATTGAGCGTATGTCTCGAAGAGTCTCTACAGGAGTGGGGACAGATAATAGAAAAGTCCGCAAAATGTCCTCTCCACTCCTGAGGTTGGGCATACACGTGTGGGAAATATTTGCCCACCCAGTCCATCGCTTGTCCATGTGGATCGTTCGTAGTGGTGTTTCCCAATAAGAAGACAGTCCAATAAGACAAATGCAGAAGTCAAAATCAAAATGTCCATTACCTCCCCCACCCAAACAACGCCGGGATCCCACCCATCACTTTTCCTCTGGCTCGGGAACTTTCTTGCAGTGGGAGGCATGTATCCACTTTTACAGAAGTAGGTGTTGACAACAGAACTTGGTATGGTCGTCAAACCTTGGGTCCAAGGCCTTTATTACGTGTCTTTTTTTTGCGACCACCCAGTCTCCAGGCTGCAAGAAATGAGTCCCCTCTAGGTTGTGAGGGTCTGAAATTGGGGAAAACACTAGATCGGGTGTTATTTTCAGTTTACAACATAGTTCTTGTACATATTCAATAACCTTATCACACCCCCGCTGTAGGGCCTGTGGATGGTACAGGCCTAATCTTGGCATAGAGCCAAACAACACTTCTTTTAACTTAAGCATATAATTTTAGTTCTTTCAACTTTGTTAAACTCTGCGGGTGGTATGGAGTGTAAAACGCTTGTTCCACTCCCAGGCTGACATCACCTCTCGCATCACTTAACCTGTAAATTGTGTACCTCTGTCACTCTCAATTGTCTCTAGTACCCCAAATCTACATACAAGTTCTGACACAAGTTTAGCCACTGTACATTGTGCGGTGGCTTTGAACAGGTCCACGCACACAAGGACATACTCATACCTGCCTGATTTGGGAAGCTGGATGTAATCGATTTGTAATCTCTGAATAGGATACAGTGGTCACTTCACATGCCTTCACATATGCCTTCGCCAACCTGTCGAACCCTGGAGCATACCATACCTTGTCCATAACAAAAACCATGGCATTCCGAGAGGCATGCACTTTCCCGTGAGCTAGGACGGCGAGGTGGGTGTAGGCAGCCGCTGGTACATCATCTACGTCCCGTAGGACGCCAAATTCCAAATCAACAAGAGCGGTGGGACCAAGATCCAACTTACAGCACAAGGGGTCTTGCGTACTGTCCAGGAGGGCTGCAGCCTTGGCTGCCCTATCCCCTTGTTCTCTGGTGACTGCCCCTGCGTGTGTGCTTTAACCTTTATTATGGCCACTTGTCCTGGCAACATGATAGCTTAATGGGCTTGCCTTGTGCCGTGAGAAAGCTCCTGGACCGCCAGATGGGTCCATAATCGTGTGCAGTACCAAAGGCGTACCTGGAATCAGTGTAGATGCTGGCAGTGGTACTTTTCGCAATCGTACAGGCCTCAGTTCCTGCGCTGACATGTATGGCGGCAGTGGCTTTTGTACAAGTATCTCATTCAGTGTGACTACTTCAAAACCTGTTACAAGCCTTCCTTTGTCATTCAGGTATCTAGATCCATCCACAAACATTTCAAGGTGGGGGTTTAGGAGGGGTTTGTCAGTGACATGTGCGAACCCAGCTGTCACAATCATGCTGGTGTTCTGCGTCAAAGGCCTCCTCTTCATCATCAGTCAGAGAATTTGCAAAAAGCTGGTCCTCTGTACTTACTCCCCCATTTGAATCAGTGTCACCTAATGGCAATAAGGTGGCCGGATTCAAAGTGGTGCAACGTTGAAATGAGACATTGGATGAAGAGTGTAAATGCAAGTTCCATTTTGATCCGTCTAGCAAGAGACAGATGTCTACGGCTTACCTGTGTCAGGATACCATGTATGTCATGTGGGGTGTAGATCACCATGGTGTGATCTAAGAAGTTTCTCTTTGCTGGCTTTGCAGCCATTCTACTCTGATGGAGGAAACACAAAAGGCTTAGTGATGCATTGAGGTAACTATTTGTGTCAGCAGTACATAAAAGTAAATTAAAAAAACAAATCATCAACATATTACAAGAGGGCGGTGCCCTCGGGAATTGGCCAGGCGTCTAATACCAGTTTCATGAATCTGGTGAACTGGTATTGGGCTATACTGTGCCCCTTGTGGCAGCACTATCCAACAGTACTGCTTTCCTCTGAAATTAAATACAAACAAATACAGACAGTCTGTGAGGTCCGTCTGACTGGTAACCCAAAGGCTCAAAGGAACGACACTAAGAACTTGTTTCTCTGCGTGCGTAAAAGTGAAGACAGGTAGAGGTGTCGCTAGGTCTGCTGCCATCCGACCGAAGGTCGGGTGACTTTCAGACCTGGGGTGTATACGAGCCTCACCGGACGAGTGAAGTTCGATACAAGATCCCAAGGATCCCATCATTTCGGTTCCCAATATGCTTTCAGGACTTTCCAGCACAAGGAAGCGCATGAGGCATCGTGACCCTTTAAACATTACCTCTAGTGGTTCAGTTTCTGCCAGCTGAATTGGCATTCCTGAAACCCCTTGCACCAATTACTGCTAGACAATCAGGCTGGTATTCTATTTAAAATAGATCAGAACCTTGTAGCAAAAAAATATAAAAATTAAATTTAAAAATTTTGAAATTGCTGACCTGCAATACCTGGATCACCTATGTCAGATATCCAGTTCCTTGTGCTAAGCAATGACTCAGGAATTGGAGTTTGTCTTGGAGGTGGCTTACTATTTGTCAGGACCTGCGGAAAGCTGAGTTTCTGCAGTAGCTATCAAGACAAATACATGAGCCAGATCTACCAAGAGAGCAGTTAGTTTACAAACCTCCTCTGAACTGTCACTTGAGGTCTCAACCCGTACCGATCCATCCGGTGAAAATTTGATGGATGCAGATAAGGCTTGTAAGATATTTGTACAAATAACAGACATGAATTACAACAAGGCAGAATAATCCACAAACATGTATTCATATTGGAATATGATATTCTTTAAGCAAATTCATTATTAATCTGATCCTGCCTGCAATGTCTCATCAAATTTGAGAAGGGAAAAAAAAACTTCCTAACTGCCCAAGCTCCTCACCCCCTCCTTTGTAGACAAAAGAAGGATGAAACATTACCTACTTTTACATTATCTAGCTCCACTCCTTCGATGCTGGTCGTCTGCATGTCTCTCCTACAGATCATTCTTTCAGAGACAGTGCAGTACTAACAGCATTTAGCAGTGATATAGACGTCCAACCAATCACAGAACTGACATTTACACAAAAAGCAAAAATATATATATATATATATCTTAAAATCCCTATGTTCTCTATTTGTAAGACCGTATAATTCACATAATTCATTACAAGTTTCTTGTTTCATCAGCGTCTTTCTTCCTTTCTATGACACTGAATTTTATCTCTATGAAACAATAGCTAAGATATTAATAAGCAACTAAAACATTCAGACTTCCAACAGCATTAATTATTAGTAATTACTAGACGTATACTTCTCTCCTAGGCTGGTCTGTGTTGAGGGTGGAAGAACACCTCTTCCTATTGTTCTTCCCTCCCATCTCCTTACATTACCTAGCTCCACCCCCTGTGGTCTGGCTCAGTGTTTGGTCTTTCTTGCCTCATTTAGTTTCTAGCCACCGGACAGTATACACCATATAACACAATCTAACTCTCATACGGGCCCTTCATTAATACACACACATAAAGACAAAAACATTTGCATGTCAGTTACTACTTTTTAAGTGTCAGTACTTCCTCACTTGTCTAAAAGTGTCGGTACTTCCCAACCCTGCTTATTTCCCTCGTCTCTACTAATTCTCTTATGTTTATTTTTATCCCAATCTGTGCCACAATAGTCTTTCACATAATTTTAGATTATAGTTCCCACTGCCTTCCCTGTTTTACATCTGCTTCTATATCACCCTCCGCTCCCTGCATCTCTTTCTTGTCCTCATGCTTCCACTCACTAAGGGGGGTTTTATTCATTCCTATACGGACTGATAGTATGTGAAGTAGAAATTGGGATTGTATTTACTGTACACCAGACTTCCAATAATGAGCGAATTATGTATAGATAAGAAAAACTCTTAGTACCGCGGTTTTTACACGATTCGCTCAGAATAGGCTACCCAATGACAAACACAATACAACTTATGCCCATTTCTACCCACATACTGATATTCACCACACTGCGACCATTCAGCGGCCAATATATTATAGGGGGCTTTATTCCACCCTGGCATAATTAACAATTCATCGGACACTTCTTTGTTCTTAGCTACCGACATTTTCGTACTATTGCGGATTTTCTTAAAAGGCGACATTTTCACACTAAGCCCGATTATCACAAGAAATTCTTCAACTATCAGTTTATCAAAATTTTCCTTTAAAACAAACTAGTGTATTACTCTCTGCGTAATCCTGTTCACAGCACCATTTATGTATTGCTGTAAGGAGCAAGACTTAGTTCAAATTACGCTTTAAAGAGAGTTAGACACTATAAAAGGTTCATACTGTAGTTGATTGGGACCCCAACACGTGGGATGGGGACCAACACTCATCCGCCAACCTCCCCAGCCATCCTTCACACCTTATCCTCTTTACCAGCAGTATGGACAATGGCTGGCGGTTTATGTACACCAAGAGGCTTATTATTTTGTATTCTTTCACACACATAAAACAATTGTGTTTCACTATTTTCTGTGCAGTCTTTTACTATTTCTCTAGCTGATTTCCATATAGGCATACTACTTGCCCTGTACGTTTCCCATATTGTCTGTTCCTTTATCTAAACCGGCGTCTCTGATATCTTTCATATGCTTTTTCCCGTACTATTGCCAGAACTCATAGTTAAAGGTTCCCGCTTTTCTAAGTCCTATCTTTCTATATTTTATCGTACGTCTCCCCCTTCCCTTTCTCTTATGGACTTACCTCTTGATTTACCACTGTAACACAGCATTGAGGATGCATACGGCTTTCCTCAGATAAATCTGGCGGTCCCTTCTGCCAAGTCCGAAACTGGCAGGATAACTATTTATTTTATTTCCCACTATTCATCACTAAGTAAACAGGACCTGATATCACCTAGTAAACTAAGGACCCCTGGTCCCTGGTCCTGGAATAGTTTTACGGACTCCTTAAGGGGGGGGTTTAGGGGATTTCTGGTGATATTATAACAGACTCAGTAAAAGCAAATTATGGCTAACATGACACAGACTATCAACGTACAGATTTCAACAATTACTACAGGCAACATGGCAATATACACACAAGGGTTCTTCCGTCTAGCACGGTTACTAAGAACACCGTAAATAACAGGCAGAAGCGTCCTATATAACATACAGCAACTCACCCCCTGTCGACACGAGGACTGAATGAAGTCAGGAGAGCCCAGAGCTTGAGTGGTAAGTCAAGAGCTTACCGTATACCGGTGTTTTGTAGATCTGGGGTCCCGTGGCCTCTCGTCCGGCTGGTCGGCAGGTAGTGTAGTCAGGTATCGGCTGCAGGTAAGGAGTTAGCTTCTGCCCCACTTGTCGGGCGCCAAATAAACTGTGAGGGGGGTCTGGAACGCAGACCGTAATGCGAATGTTGCCTGTATCCAAATTAAGAGGAAATATTATATAGAGTACTCATAGAGAACCATAATAAGCCACTACACAGACCGTCTAGTGATATCAGTATGAATTCTGTTTATTGTTGTACATTGCTAGTTTATATGCAAGTTGTAAAGAAGGCGTTTCCAAATGTTACCTGATGCCTGGTTACAAAGTACATTTGGCAACTGTAAATCAACAAGCCAAAAGTTACCTGATGCCTGGTTACAAAGTACATTTGGCAACTGTAAATCAACAAGCTTTTCTAAACAAAAGGTATCAACAAAACTGTTTGAAGTAGACATGGAAACAGTTACAGTGTGATAATACAGGTTTTGTTAATTACATTTCTTGTTTGGGAAGAACTGTAATCTTCAAAGTTCATCAGCAATTTGCACATCAAAAGAGGGGACATTGTTTCTAATTTTTACATAGACAAAACTGGTTCAGCCACCTACTCGGAAGTCAGCACAAAGTTGGTAAGTTGGTATTCAGTAAGATAACTGAATAAAATCTAATTAGTCATACATTTGGTATTTTAAAATCAATATTTAAATAAACGCTTGAATATACCTTTTTACATATGATTCTATATCCAAATTCTACTAGCAACTTCCGGAATGTTTTACATATAATACATAACATTATATAACCAAATAACTAATGTCACATTCATTACACTGTTTCCTTATCTTTCTTATGTTAGGTTATTGATTAATATTGATTGACCCCTATCAGTGTGGATGCCGGCTGGGAACAGGGTGCCCGCAGCGGAATTCGCAGTACAGAAAAGAAGAAATGAGGTACACGTGGATGCCAGTCGGGTATAGGTTGCCCACAGCAGAATCCACAGTACAGAAGAGAAGAAGGAATGATGGGTACCCGCAGATGCCGGCTGGGAACAGGGTGCCCACAGCAGAATCCGCAGTACAGAAGAGAAGTAATGATGGGTACCTGTAGATGCCAGCTGGGAACAGGGTGCCCACAGCCGACTCCGGCTCGCTCATGTGCAACCAGGCTAAGTCATGACTCTGCTAAGCAACACATAAAGAGGTCAGGTCTGCTGGACTTCACGCCGGACTACTGCAAACAGCAGTGCGTCTTCTCTATTTACACTACTGCATACTTTGCGGGAAAAGCTTCACTCCTAGAAACTCAGTACCCCATGCTGTGACGTCCGCCCCACTGATATACCTCGCCGTGGTAGGCGGGAAAGCGTTTTCACGCTATCCTCCGCTGTGTTACAGCAGGAGATAGCGTGAACGGACGGCTTCCATTGACTGCAATGGAAGCCGTCAGCGCGTACACCCGCGGCAAATAGAGCATGCCGCGGGTGAGAACGGGAGACTTCACGGTGCGGAATTCCGTGGTGGAATTCCGCACCGTGTGCCCTGAGCCATTAGGTTCAATAGAACCTAATAGCTGCGGGCAACGCAGCGGATTTTTGCTGCGAATTACGCAGCGGAAATACGTTCGTGGGAAGGAGGCCTTATAAGCAAACAAAACAGATATGTGCATAACTATAGGGATATCTGCCACCACAGATGAGCAAAAAAAATCCTCCCCTAATAATCCTAATCCACAGTCCTCCTAACAACCCCCATCATCCTCCACATAACTCCCATAGTCCTCCACAGTACTCCATACAGCTTCCATCAACCTCCACACAACCCCAATCATCCTCCAAATAACCCCCGCTGCTGCAAGGCCATGCATGCAAGCCTAGACACAGAAGCCTGTGCAGACTCGCATGCAGTTTACAGCCATTCTGACAACAGGGGACACAGCGCTGGCCGTCCACTATGAGACCACGTCTCTCGTCCTCACCTTGTTACTGGATTGGCAGCAGTCAGGACTTGGGAGGACAAGGAGAATCACACTGGACCTGGAGTAACTCAATCACAGCAAATGCCAGTGCCAGGTACTGCCTGCGGCCTCGCCTCCTGCAGATGCAGCCTCCCCTTTGTGTTGGGCCACATTAATAGCCATCCTGGGCCACAGATTCTACACCCCTGCCTTATAACCTAATGCTACTGATAAACACCAGACTTTATAGTAGTCATGCACTTACCTTGAAAGGTAGCAATGCCACCTGTTAGATTTGTTTGCATTTCTTTGCAAAATCATAAGGAACACAGATCTTAGAATGATTATCCAGGGTTAGGAAAGATGCTGTCTCTCCCCCTCCCCCCCCCAAAAAAACCCAGCCCATTTTTTGTCTATGACCTTCCACTATGACTGATACTGTAGATTAGGCCCATGAACTTGAATAGGAATGCACTGCAAAATAGACAAGAGTGGTGCTGATCTGAATTAAAATGGCCTTTTTGTTTAATCCTTGCTAGCCTTATGTCCTGTACACATTCTGCAATCTCAGGACTTGGATGTGACTGCAAGAGGCTGATCTATCATTTAATTTTGCATGCACCTTACACTCAGGAAGCAAACTGAGCATAAAATGCCCCTCAACACACCCCAAGATTCTTGCTGCCACCATTTCTGATGCCAGCACACATGACTCTCCAGCAGACAGAGGCTTAACACATCAAAGGCGATAGATTCAGAGCCACGAGGACTAAGCTTATTAAAGTTATCACATGGGCATGAGTGCAGTTATGTGCACATTTACGCCACATATTTGCAGAATTTATGCTGCATATTTGCATGCGCAAATGCATGTCCTACTGTACTTTTTGTGTGCGCAAATTGTGTGCATTTGCGCAGCAAAACCAACATGCAACCATACTCCTCTTCATTGAAATGGGTAATTAAGTCTAATAGTTCTATATCTGCTATTTGCCTGTGCAAATCCACAGGAAGATAGAGCATGCAGCGTATTTTGTTTGAAAATTTGCGCGCAAGATTGCGCATGTGAACGAACCCATTGAAATCAAGGGGTTCTATTGATTGCATATTGCGCACAAAGAAAACATGGCAGGGCGGGTGAAGATTCTGGGTCTCTGGTCTTTGCACTCACCTGCCAGGTTGTTCTTCTCTCTCCCCCATCCCACAAGCAACTCTACTCTGACTGGTGCCTGGCGTCTGGCTCCTCCCACATTCCCGGGGATTGTGATGCCTTGCAAAACTGCTAGAATTTAGCTTTGCAAAAACTGATGCACTCTGCAAAACTTGCTGAAGATCTATCTGCTTGGTAACCAAAATCACCTCTTATCTGTACTATTTAACCCTTATATTTAAGCATAGCCTCAGCTTATGCAAGGTTCTGCAAGTATAAGTACAAACGATATTCTGCAATGCATACCGTACTACAAACAATATATATTATTATGCATGTAAAAAAAATGCCTTAGTCCCCCTGCACATGGGCAGAAATTCCACGGCGGGATTTCCGGCAGAATTTCCGCCCGTGGAAGCTGCCATAGGATTGCGTTAGAAAACACGCAGAAAACAAATCAAAATGTATTAGAAAAATTGCATAAAATATAGCAATTGGGCCATATCTGTCTGTTTTAATAGCCTTACAAATGGCGAAATTGCAGAAAAAAGTATCATTAATGGACCTGTTAACGCTTATAGAACAAAACTGGTAGTTCTTAGATAAATGACATTCTGTAAAACATTTGTAAGTCATATGAGTATTACTGCTGTGCTTACATAAGACATACGGGGGGGTGGACAAAAATATGGAAACACCGTACAAAATGCATGTTTAGGATTATAATCCATATTTCAATAAGACATATAGAGACCAATTTTAAGTGGAGGTAATAGGACATATATGCTGCTGGGCAAAAGTGAACATCTGCCTGAGCAACAAGGTTCCTTTAATCAGGAGTTTGAGCCACTCAGCTTCTGTTACCAGCTGGCTCCCAAAACCACCCAGAGCAGGGCAAGAGGTAAAGTAAACACAAATTTAGTGGAAAGCTCTCCACTAAGCAGGGGCCGATAGGGCAGCTCAGTGCTAATGATTAAAATCCTATGCATTTCGTTCAGTGTTTCCATATTTTTGTCCACCCTTGTACATGTGGTTGATCAGACGTTCGCTCAAACCCTGGATCCAGTTTATTTGTGTAAAGCACTTGCTATAGGCTTGTAGATGATGAGTCCTGCAGTTGTTTTTTTCTCTTAGGCCGAGGCGAATCCACTTGCGGACGGTAATCCCGGGATTAGCCAGCCATGTGGACAAGATTTTTCAGAAATCTTGTCCACATGGGAAGGCAAATTCATTGCAGCAAAGGTGGCAGAAGCAAGTGCTGTGGCGCAGATTCACTGGCCACAGCATGTCCATTCTTTTATTTTTTTCATTGCGGCCGCGCTCTCCTCTAAGTGCTGCGGGTTTTGAAGTAGCGCTTTGCAGGCGGAAATCTCGCGGTTTTTCGCTGTGGCCAAACTGCGATATTTCCGCCAGGAATACGCCGTGTGGGAACCCAGCCTTAGGGCTCATGCCCACGGCCGTGACTGACTCCGCCAGCGGAATATCACAGCGCAGTCCGCCACGCCCCCTGCACCCCACCACAAAACCTCCATACTGACCGCTCCGGATCCTCTGTACACGTCCCGCATGGAGGGCCAGCAGGCATTCACAGTACAGTGCATGACGTGCCGGCAGTGTCAGATGACGTGGCCAGCGGTGGGCGGGGCCATGTATTTACAGTGGGCAGGGCCACGTATTTACAGTGGGCAAGGCCACGTTGTCTACAATGGAAGCTGGCCACGCATATTCCTGTGGCATTTAAAACTCCGCTGCATGAACATTAAGCTATTAGGTTCAATAGAACCTTATAGCTGCAGGGCAACGTCGCGGAGTTCCGTGGGCATTAGCCCTTATTACTTTTCTCTGTCTCTGTACAGGTATAATAATCACATACAGCTGAGTCTGAAGTAATTACAACATATATCACATGCCATTATAATGTTTTGCTTTACCCTAGTTATTTGATATTGATGGCGATGGCAGCATCACAGAAAATGAATTCAGTTCCCTGTTAAGATCTTCACTTGGCGTTCCAGACCTTGATGTTTCCAAACTTTTCCAGGATATGGATGCTGATGAGTCAGGAAAACTCTGTTATGGTAAGAAAGACCAGAACTAATACATTATCATCACAAAATGACACATTCAAAGGGGATCTGTCATTAATAAGGAGGAATCCCTCCTACTGGCCATGTCTGTGAAGAATGGAAGACCGGACAGTAGTATAAGCATGTGAGGGGAGTTGTCCCACTGTGCAGAAGTCTTGAGAGATGAAGCACATTTTGCAGCAAACTATAACAATGTTTACTTTAAGTTGTACACAATAAACATACAGACCCTTTAAGGGTTGGTCCAGTGGTAGGCTTCTGATGGTCTGTCCTCAAGATGGTTATCAATAGTAGACTGGAATGGGCCTGCTGCATGGGATTCTCACCAATAAGCTGTTCTCTGGGCTGGTGAGTTTGTACACTGAGCTGATATTACCAGGAAGCAGACTGCTTCGTTCCCTGGCTACTGCAGTGGAAAAGGGGCTGTCTGCTTCCTGCAAAAATTGGCTCAGTGCATGAGAGCAGTGGACCAGAGAACAGATGATGAGAGGTAGTCCCAGGTGGCAGACACCCACGGATCTGCTATTGATGGCGTTTCCTGAGGATAGACCTTCAATAGCTTACAATTGGACACCCCCTTTAAGTAGCATATGTTTTCAAATGTTGTAATACAGTTTTAAATCCTTTGTCAATATAATTCGGAACACTCAACTACACAGGCTTAGAAATCTTTTTAATGCTGTATTTGCTAGCCAGTCTTTGTGGAATCAACCCCTTAGTGACCAAGCCTGTTTTCGCCTTAATGACCAGGCCAAATTTTGCAAATCTGACACGTGTCAATTTAGCATGGAAAAACACCAGAAAGGTTTTGCATATCCAAGCGATTCTGACATTGTTTTTTCGCCACATGTTGTACTTCATTTAGGTGGAAAAAAAGACCGATAGAATTTGTGTTTATTTATTAAAAGCGCCAAAATTGGGAAAAATTTTTAAAAATAGTCATTTTTTCACATTTCCAACTGCAATATCTCAAATATGTGTAAACATAATATAGAAATTTTTGCTAAGATATATATTTCCATCCGTTTACTTTATTTTGGGCGCACATTGGAAAAACTTTCGTTTTTTTTTTAACCATTTAGGAGACGTACAAATTTAATATTACTTTTCAGCATTTTGAGGAACAGTTTGTTTTTCTACACCAAGCCAAGATTGGAAAGGCTCATAGAAGTCAAAATGATAGATACCCCCACAAATGACCCCATTTTTAAAACTACACCCCTTAACGTATTCACTAAGGGGTGTTATGAGTGTTTAAACCAAACAGGTTTTTTTTAGGAGTCAATGCAATTTAGAAGAGAAAAACTAAAATTTCATATTTTTGCAAATATGTCATTTTAAAGGCAGGAATTATTTCTATAGTACACATGAAAATGAGGATTTGCACCCCAGAATGGATAAGCCTGTTTATCCCGTGCTCAGAAACATACCCATTGTGGCCCTAGTATTACGCCTGTATGCACAATGGGGCCCAAAATGAAAGGAGCAACCGGTGGCTTTCAAAACAGAAATTTTGCTTGAAGGAGATTTAGGCCCTATTGCACACTTGTAGAGCCATTGAGTGACCAAAACGATGGAGAACGCCCACAAGTGACCCCATTTTGAAAAGTAGACCCCTTAACGAATTTATCTAGGGGTACGATGACAAACGCAATCCTATGCAGACGGCCGCAGTTTGGCCGCGCGGCAAACAAACCGCGGCATGCTTTATTTCTGTGCGGGGCTCGTAGAGCAGAAACGTCACTGTCCGGCCACCGGCTCTGGTCTGCGCATGCACCGGCTGCCCAGCAAGCCGGCACATCAAACAGCTGGAGCCGCGGGCGCAGGTGAGTACGCGCCGCTCTCTGCAGGCGCTCGGGTCGGATCCCGCGGCGAGAAACCTCGCAGCCGGATCCGACCCACCCATCTGCAGGCGGCCTAACACAGTCAAGTTACTGGTCTACTTGCAGTCTTTATGATGCTAGTCTATCTCTCATGGACTGCTCAAACCAACAAGTCCCAGTTCAGAGCTACGGTACCATGGTCCAAACTGTCTATGCATTCTCTTCCTCAGGACAAGAGGTTCTAGTAAATTTTCTCACTCACATTGTTTACCAGTATTAGTGTAGTATGTCTTCATCAGAAGTGTGGGCGTGACCGGGCTGAGCTGCAGGTAACGGCTAGGTCACGCCCACAGCTCCCGATTGGCTGTGGCACACATACACCTTCAACCTGGGGTTAACAATGGGAGTCACTGCTCTAATGCACCCTGCAGCTGATGCAGCAGGAGGCTAGCTATCACTGACAGCTGGCTCCCGCTGCCAGAGCTCGTCACTGTGGGGGCTGATAGCAGAACAGGACGCCTGTATCTGGAATCCTCTTGCCATAACAACCCATCGGCAGTACACGATTTTTATCTCGGGGGTCCGATGACAAAAACAGAGGGAGCTGCCTCCCTCTAAGAAAACCCTTAAAGGGGTTGTCCCGCGCCGAAACGTTGTTTTTTTTTCCCAATAGCCCCCCCCGTTCGGCGCGAGACAAACCCGATGCAGGGGTTAAAAAAGAAAACCGGAGAGTGCTTACCTGAATCCCCGCGCTCCGGTGACTTCTTACTTACCTGGTGAAGATGGCCGCCGGGATCTTCACCCTCGGTGGACCGCAGGGCTTCTGTGCGGTCCATTGCCGATTCCAGCCTCCTGATTGGCTGGAATCGGCACGTGACAGGGCGGAGCTACAAGGAGCCGCTCTCCGGCACGAGCGGCCCCATTCAGAAAAGAAGAAGACCGGACTGCGCAAGCGCGTCTAATCCGGCGATTAGACGCTGAAAATTAGACGGCACCATGGAGACGAGGACGCTAGCAACGGAACAGGTAAGTGAATAACTTCTGATAACTTCTGTATGGCTTATAATTAATGCACAATGTACATTACAAAGTGCATTAATATGGCCATACAGAAGTGTATACCCCCACTTTGTTTCGCGGGACAACCCCTTTAACAGCGTCTCTATGATGCACCGAGCTTTTGGCAGCTCGGTGAAGGTGTGTATGCCACAGCTAATTGGGAGCTGTGGGCGTGACCTGGGCATTACCTGTAGCTCAGCCTTGTCATGCCCACACTTCCGGTGTAGACATACTACACTAATACCCTGTTTACCTTCACCCAGCCTCTTCCCCACAGCAGGCGTCACAGAACTTCACTTGTGACTAATGACTATAGGTTGCATCAACTTCTGTTTGAACCTCACAATTCTCTTGCGCACTTCATCAGCACAGAAAACGCAACCCTCAGCTGTGCACCACACCCTGCCTATCATACCCCAACAGGCACCTTCCCACAGAATCAGACTTGATCCACTATTCATCCATCCAACACACATACTCTGCGCAGCACGATACCCGGGGAGAAACACCAAAAAAATGACTGGGATACAAACTAATCCTATGACGTCCATGGAGGCTATGACAGAGACTATCACACTTTCTAACTGCATGGTCACAAACAATACTCATCATCAGTCAGGCAGTAATCATCAGCCGAACTCTCATGTCAGCAATTACATCAAACAGTTGTATAATACACAATTACAATATCCAATATACCTCTGTAGTTATGTAATAAACAACACAGTATTTGCTATGATAAACCTGAGTATTTCCTTTACTAAACACTAACATCTGTGTAATAAACCATATTTTTCCCATTAAATATAACATTAGTATCACTTTTCTTCATATACATTAGTGTTTGCATTAGTTTCTTCACTTTTAGCATTAACATCACTCCTCTAACTATGCTCCATTCAACAACATCATTTCTACAAAAGCATTCTATCTAGAGATGAGCGATCATACTCGATAAGGCAAACTACTCGAGCGAGTAGTGCCTTATGCGAGTACCTGCCCGCTCTTCTCTAAAGATTCGGCTGCCGGCGCGGGTGACAGGTGAGTTACGGCGGTGAGCAGGGGGGAGGGGGGGGGGGAGAGGGGGAGAGAGATCTCCCCCCTCTTCCTCCCCGCTCTTCCCCGCAGCTCCCCGCCGGCACCCAAATCTTTAGAGACGAGCGGGCAGGTACTCGAATAAGGCCCTACTCACTCGAGTAGTTTGCCTTATCGAGTATGCTCGCTCATCTCTAATTCTATCACCAATGACATTTGACTATCCAGTCTGCGTTACCTTTTCACATCCCACTTACATACAAAGCATTAGAGGTCATACAGATCATACACATTTTCCAAATGTGTATAAAAGAAGAGGAATATATGGCAAGGACAATACATATATTTTCATTAATCAAATGCCTCCCTCTGCAAAACCATTCCCCACACAATTCTCTCCCCAGGGGATATAACCCAGCCTAACACATGTGATTATTATATACTTACTAATGGAGGAGTTCAGTGTCTTGTAATTTCATGTCCCTCTCTACTTAGTATGCCAGTTCTTTACTTTTATAGACCTTCAAATGTATCTATGAAAAACATTTTATTTGGAGTGTTAAATGGTGAGAGCTTTAAAATCCCTTATTTTGGAGGTGTGGTAGACATGGGAAGTATTCAAATGGATGCCCATATATTGCAAGATTGCCCCATTTGTCTGGCTTTAAAGAGGACCTGTCAAGAGGCCCGACATACCCGTTTTGGTAAATAATTGTATTCCCCATTATTGTCGCGACCTTGGAGCAGCTTTACTTATAGCTCTTTGTTGTACTATTCCTTTATTGTTCCTTCCACTTCTATGGTATGAATAGCTTGACCACTTGGTGTTACTAGTTGGGGGTCGTGTCCCTAGACATTCTCACACTATCCAATCAGTGCTTGACAGAGTCAGGTTGTGTAGAGCAATGGTCCCCAACTCCAGTCCTCAGGGACCACAAACAGGTCATGTTTTCAGGATATCCTATAGAAAGAACACCTGTGCCAATGTCTGAGGCACCAACAATAATTACATCACCTGTGCATCACTGAGGAAATCCTGAAAATATGACCTGTTAGCGGTCCCTGAGGACTGGAGTTGGGGAACCCTGGTGTAGAGACACACCCGTTTCACAAGAGGAATAACAGAGGAACAGCACAACACAATGTTATAAGAAACTATGTTCTAAGATGTTTCATGGAGAAAAAAAGTATTAACTAAAATGGACAAGTCAGGAGAGCTAACAGGCCCCCATTAACCCCTTAGTGACCACTCATATGTGTTTTTACATCCTGGGTTTCCGGGCTTTAATCCCCAGGGCTGTAAAAACATGCTTGCCCTGGATATTAAGGCCCCGGGGTCTGTGTGGGTGACAGCTCCCTGCTAAAGTTTGCCGGAGGTTGCTGATAGCCTGTAGTTGTGATGGGTCACACGATTGTGATTATGCAATAATGGCGATCGCATAAAAGTAAAAGAAAAGTTGGAGAAGGTTAAAGTTTCATGTCCCCACACGGATTGGATCCATAGGAAGAGCTGAGAGTCCTTCCAGGACCTGACACAGTCTTCTGCACATGTGCGTCGGTTTTCAAAATGGGGTAATTTGTGGGGTTTCTCCATCATTTTGGCCACTCTAGGGCTCTACAAATGGGCAATGGGGCCTTAAACACTTTCAAGCAAAATTTCTGTTCTGAAAGCCACCAGCTGTTTCTTTCGTTTTGGGCCCCATTGTGCATACATATATAAGATTAGGGCCACAATGGGTATGTTTTTGAACACAGGACAAACAGGGGTATCCATTTTGGGGTACAAATCCTCATTTTCATGTGCACTATAGAAAAAAAAACTGTCTTTAAAATGACATATTTTCAAAAATATAAAATTGTTGTTTTTTTCTCCTCTAAATTGCATTGACTCCTGAAAAGAAACTGTGGGGTCAAAATACTCAAAACACCCTTCGGTGAATATATGGGGTCAAGTGTGAGGGTATCTGTCATTCGGACACCTATGAGCCTTTGCAATCTTGGCTTGGTGTAGGAAAACAAAATGATTCTCAAAATGTTAATGTTAAATTTTGTATGTCTCCTAAATGGTTAAAAAAAACAAAGGTTTTTCCAATGTGCTTCCAGAATAAAGTAAACAGATGAAAATATATATCTTAGCAAAAAAGTGTACAGTATGTTTGCACATATTTGACATATTGCATTTGAAAATGTTAAACTGACAATTTTCTCAAAATCTTCCCAATTGTGGTGCTTTTAATAAATATACACAAATTCTATTGGTCTGTTTTTACCTAAATGAAGTACAATATGTTGCTAAAAAACAATGTCAGAATTACTTGGATATGCAAAAGCTTTTCGGAGTTTTTCTATGTTAAAGTGACACGTCAGATTTCCAACATTTGGCCTGATCATTAAGGCACAAACGGGCTTTAACACTAAGGGGTTGAACTATCAGCCAGTTTTCTAAACCAGACAACCCCCTTATACACTGTATGCCTTCAACCAAACCAAGTCTTTTAAATTTACTGCTGTCATAAATTAATGTCAGATTAATGGTGTTGTCCAACTGGAAACTATTGATGGCCTATCTTTATCCAATAGCAGATTGGTGGGGTTCCGCTGCATTGTATTCCACCAATCACTCTTTGCGGGGCTGCTTTGTTCAAGTACTGAGCTGATTTCTAAAATAAGCAGATAGCTTCAGTTTCACTGTAGTGGACCAGCTTGGTATTACAGAAAATGTTTCTAATTACTTTAATGGGAACCTTGGCTGCAATACCAAGCCTCACCACTACAGTGGGAAAGGAGCTGTCTGATTGCTGCAGAATTCTGCTCATTGCATTAGTGCACTGGCTTGGCAAACAGCTGATGGACAAGGATCCTGGGCGGCAGACACCCATTAATCTACTATTGATGGCCTATCGTAAGGATAGGCCAACAATAGTTTACAACTGGACAACTTCATTAACTATATATGCACCAACCTACAAATCTAGAAATACTAGAAGTACAGTAGGCAAAATATGTAACTTTATTATAAAAAATAAAGGTAGTACAGGTATGCTGAAAAGCAGTAGCCACGGGTAAAAATCAGTGTATTTTTTAGCTCTGTCTTCTATGGAATACCATGTTTGTCTGCCTCATGTACATGAGATGCTGCAATAATATGTTTATGGTTGTGCACCAAAATTCTTCATGGCTTATTTTAATTCTATTTCTATTTCTTGTAGAGGAGTTTAAAAACTTTTTCCTGAGTCATCCAGAATATTCAAAATTGTTTACAACCTACCTTGACCACCAGAAATATTACTTGCATGTACTGCAGCAAGAGGAAGAGGAAGACAAGAATTTAGAACCCTTCATAGCCGGAAACCAGGGCACCAAAAGCAGCATAGAGGAAGCTACTAGTTCATCAGACAAAAAAGTAGACTGAATGAGACTAAAAAGAATAAGGATTTTTAAATAAAGTTGTGCTTTATATCTGTGTTAGGACGCAGGGGGCTTTTCCCCACTTTTTGCCTGTGTGATACATTACTCATTGAAGATGATTATCATAGTTCGCTGGTTTATATTTAGTTTCTCCTTTTTTGAAATTTAGGGAACCATGTCCACAATTAAAACCATAAGTTTTATGCAGAGCCCAATGCATGGGGCCTGTATGGTAGTGCATGAAGGGCAGGTAGGTCCTTAGTATGGAGTCGCCCCACCTCTGAGCACTGTCATTCAGTCTCAATCAGACTCCCTATGTAAGGAGAAATAAGCTAAGGCAAAGCTATAGTAGAAAATCTCTGCACAAAAATCCATGTAATTTGGTTTGATTGTTCCTGCAGTATGTGCATGGGGCTTTTAGAAACCAAATTCACCTGCGGAATACATTTTTACTGCAGAAAATGTTCTGCAACAGATCTACCTCAAGTGAGCATACATTTAGGAGCCGATTTTTCTTTTTGAGAAAGGGAGGGGCAAAATAAGAAGTCACCAGCAAAACACACCAAAACGGGGCTAGGTGAGCAAGACCTTAATTGGCTGTCTCATTACGAGTACCCCTTTCGTTACGCCCTTTTTACTCTTTCTAGGCATATGGTTTTCTCTACTGGAGTTGTTCCAGATTATTCAAGTATTATATGGATGGCTCTGCATTTTAACGGCTTTAATTGAAAATATACAACAAGCCATAGTTCCTGGGGCTGGCCTCAGTCTAAATTCTTTTTTTAAGTGTTCTAATACACCTGAAACTAAAAGCAAAGGAACTTTGCATAAATTTAAAGGGGTCTTCCAGGAAGAATACTACTGATGATCGGTGATGATCGGTCATCAATAGTTGATCAGCTGGGGTCCGTAGCTTGGGGCCCCGACCGATCTGCTAAGTGGGCACATGCTGCAAATACAGAGATCGGAGCAGAAGTCTCTGAGCCGACCTCTGTGTAGTGGCTGGCACTTGTAACTGCAGTCACAGCTCACATTGATTTCAATGAGAGCCATGCCTGCAGTTACGAGCGCCGGCCACTAGACTGAGGTTGGCGCGGAGACTTCCACTCTGACCTCTGTGTATTTGCGACGCTGACAGCATGCGCCCGCTCAGCTGAACGGTCGGGGTCCCAAGCGGCAGACCCCAGCAGATCAACTATTGATGACCTATTAAAAGGACAGGTCAGCAGTAGTATTCTCCCTGGAAAACTCATTTAAACATTTCCTACCATTTTGTTTCTGCAGCTCCTATATAGTTCTATGTGTCTCTATGGTAACAGACTACAGATATGCTCTGTGTAGTCTGATCCAGTTGTCATACATTTTTTCTGTCCCTTTTGTCATGATTATCTACTGAATGTACTTTACCAAGATTTAGCGGACATATATAAGGATGTATGGCATCAACAGAAACATCAGACAACGTAGGTTGTATTTGTTGTTTGTTACAAAGGGGAAGCATAGGTCTACATAGGAGCTGTAGAAAAACATTGTTTGCCAAGGTGGACATAGCCTTTTAGCACAACATAACCTTATGTCTGAACCCTACCAAATATTTCTCATTGTACTGTGAGGTTGACCCTAGTGAAATACATCATGTTTTTTTAAAATAAAAAGTGATTAAAAGATGTAAGTAAAGTGAATATTTCTGCATATTTTGTAAATTTACTGTGTAAAAGTATGATTCTCCTTTAACGTTATTATTAGAGATGAGCGAGTATACTCGTTTCGAGTAATTACTCGATCGAGCACCGCGATTTTCGAGTACTTCTGTACTCGGGTGAAAAGATTCGGGGGGCGCCGGGGAGCGGGGGGAGGCATGGCGGCGCGGGGGTTAGTAGCGGGGAACAGGGGGGTGCCCTCCCTCTCCCCCTCACTCCCCGCTGCAACCCCCCAGTCACCCACGGCGCCCCCCGAATCTTTTCGCCCGAGTACGTAAGTACTCGAAAATCGCGGTGCTCGGGCGAAAAAGGGGCGTGGCCGAGTATGCTCGCTCATCTCTAGTTATTATTCATGGTGCCATGGTCCAAACGAAAGTTCACAAATTCCATACCAAGTTTTCAGCTCACAGTATCCGAATAGAGCGCTGGATCTGGAACCTATACATTTCTTCATACCATGGTCCAAAGCCTCCCATAGCAGCCATCAATATAAAAAACAATCACAGTTCTTTCAAATGGAGAATATTTACATGCAATATCTATCTACACCAGCGATCTAATTGACTGACAACTGCCGCCCCAGCCTCATATATTTCACATCTGCTTTAGGGCTTTAGTTATAATTTCATTCCTCTACTCCATTTTTTTTGGAGCATAGAAGCGGAATTAAAACAGAAACTGATTCATTTTTTTCCACCATTTTAATAGGGCTTTTAAAAATGGAAAGAAAACTGAAAGCTTTTGTTTGCTTCCATTACATTAGGGCTCTGTTTTTTAAACAGAGCAGATAACGCTGCTCTATTTGTTGCATTTAAAAAAGGAACAGACGCAAATAGCAGCTATTTTTTGCTTTCAGTTTTTAAAAACCCCATTAATATCAATAGTTGAAAAAACAGATCAGTTCATTTCCGTTTTAATTCCATTTCTCTGCTCCAAAGACTGAGAAGAGAAACCAAATTATAACTGAAAACCTAAGGCCCAGCTCACACAACCATTCAGATTCTGCATGCTGTGAGCCCGGCCATTGACCCTGCGTACGGAACTAACCTGTACTGCATATGGCCTCCTAGGCTTGGAGGCGGTCATGCGTAGTACAGCGGGGGGGGGGGGGGGGGTTGTTTGTATTTCTTGGGCAATCGCTTAGTGGATTAATTGCATGGGCTGCGGGTCGAACACCTCCATTGACTTTAATAGAGGCTGTCTGTGCAGAGAGCATGCTGCGATTTTTCTTCTGCTTGCAGAATACACAATACGTATGCATGAGTGTGAGGGAAAAGAAAATCGGAACCACATGGCTTTCAATGCCTGTGTTTTGCTGCGGGAATCCACGCAAGCGACAATCGCGGAATCCGCATTTCAAATTTGGCTGTGTTAGGCAGGCGCACATAAAAATGCCAACGGCCATGTGAATAAGCCCTTTAATAAACAAACCAAGGGGGCAGTTTTTTAATTGGCTCAAAAAAATTTTTTTATTGTCCCTATGTGCATCCTCTAGTTATGATATCAACTAAACACCTAGTAAGTAATATTACTGTTATATAGTATATAGTTTGTAAGACTGAAAAGAGACATAAACCGACCATAATATACTATAGTGCTGATCCAAACTAAAGCAAAGACCCCCATGAGTCAAAAGCTATTTTTCATCTTGCCCCATGGAAACTGTTGCAGACTTTGCTGTTCAGTGAGGTTGTCAAGGGTTAATCGCTTCATTGACCTCTTGCGCACCAATGGTATTCAAAAATTGAGAGCCGCCTTGAAGTACAGTAATGAGGAAAAAGAAAAGTTTAAAACATGGTGCGTTAGGGCTTAAACAGGTGACAGTGATTTTGTCCAGCGTTGTGGTGTGAAAATCACACATGCAAAACGGAACGAAACGAAGTCATTGATTTCAATGGCTTAGTTCTCACAGCCGTGTTTCTCGAGTGCAGGAACTGCGTGTGAGAAAAGACTTTTATTTTATGCCTAAACATGTCTGTCACTGACTCCCAAAAGGGGTATACTGTACATTGCTAAAGTTGTAGGTAGCTGTGAAAAAAGGTTGCAAAGTAAGAAATACTTATGCTAGAAATTAATTGATTTGGCACGAGCATTTCTAAATTTGATACTTTCCCAGAAGAAAAAGTGTACAAAGTGTGTTATTTTTTTTCTAGAATGTTTGCAGAAGACAGCAATGGATGCTCCAAAACAGCTCAGGAGGGTTTTAGCTACATAGATTTCAGGGCACTATAGAATTCCCAGCCCTGTACTACAGTGAATCTCACTGAAGCCTGCACCATCACTCACCATATGCCAGCCCTGACTGACCTTCGTAACCTGCCTCTTCTTTACTTTCAAGGCAGGTTTCAAATCAGTGGACTGGTGCGGGAGAGCCCAGTGTGACGCGGCATGTCTACTCCTTACATTGTCTTAGATGTTAGGGCGACTTGGTTCTCTAGGCCGCCATTCTGTAGGACCCAGGGTGCATTCAGGGAGAGCTGCCTGTGATTGGCTGAGCACATCAGCCAAGCATATTCAGCTCTTTCAGCAGCCGGGGATTTAAAATCCCCGACTGCTGATAGATCAGCACCACAGTGCAGGGGACAGGAGGAGAAGCAAGGTGAGTATCTATTTTTTTGTTTTTTAAACCACTTTCACTTGATTTTCAGGAAAGGGCTTATATTTAAAGCCCTTCCCTGAAATCAATTGCTGGCAGCAGAATCCTCTACCGCAGCGGACATGTGTGACAGCTGCGGTAGAGAATTGAAGAATTCCTCTGCTGCATCTGCCACAGATGTGGCAGATGTAGCAGCAGGGAATTCTTTTAACTAGTGGGGATGAAGAAAACATCTGTCGCATGTGGCAGATGTATTCTTCATCCGTGCAAGGGACACAGCAGCGGCAGACAGGTAACTAATATTTTTTTTTTACACTAAAATTTTTCTTTTTCAGGGAAGAGCTTATATGGAAAGCTCATCCCTGAAAAACAGTTCAGTGGTGCCAGCAGACCGTTGTCTCCAATGGAACCACCGGGAGCAGCACCGGCTCCATTGAAGAGAATGGCTGCATTTTTTTTATTTTTACACTAAAATTTTTCTTTTTCAGGGAAGAGCTTATATGTAAAGCTCTTCCCTGAAAAAGAATGCAGGGAATCGGTAGATCATTGTTTTCAATGGAGCTGCCGGCAGCAGCCGCGGCTCCATTGAAGACAATGCGTGCATTCAAAGTACGGACATGTGCAAAGTACGGACATGTGCAAACACCATAGGGAATGCATTGTTCCAAATAGAAGTGGGTTCACACGAGCGTGTTTTTGTGCGCACTTAGGTGCGTACATACGGGCACACCTAGGTACGAGCAAAAACATGCATAAACACAGCTGCGTGCTTGTTGCCAATGGAGCCGCGGCTGCTGCCGGTGGCTCCATTGAAAACAATGCTCTGCCGGCCCTCTGCATTCTTTTTCAGGGAAGGGTTTTACATATAAGCTCTTCCCTGAAAAAGAAACATTTTAGTGCAAAAAAAAACAAACTTACCTCTGCACCACTGCTGTGACCCCCGTGGGCATGAAAAACACATCTGCCGCATGCAGCAGATGTTTCCTTCATCCCCACTAGTTAAAAGAATTCCCTGCTGCTACATCTGCCACATCTGTGGCAGATGCAGCAGAGGAATTATTCAATTCTCAACTGCAGCTGTCACTGCGATAGACAATCCTGCTGCCGACATCTCGTCAATGGCTTTTCAGGGAAGGGCTTCATAAGCCCTTCCCTGAAAAGCCATTTAAAAAAGTGTATAAAAAAAAAATCAATACTCACCTCCCTTCAGCTGCTGGGGCTCAGCCGCGACTTCTGGCGCTGTCCCCGACTCTGTAGTTCTGAGCTATCAGCAGCCGGTGATTTAAAATCCCCGCCTGCTGGTAGCTCTGATTATGATTGGCTACCAGAGATACCAGCAGGCAGGGATTTTAAATCTCCGCATGCTACTAGCTGAGAACTATACAGCTGGGGACAGCGGCAGAAGTCGCCGCTGAGCCAGGGCATCCCCGTCAATGACTTTTCAGGAAAGGGCTTCATAAGCGGCGAACAGGTAATTTTTTTTTTTACACTAAAATTATTGTTTTTCAGGGAAGGGCTTATGTTTAAAGCCCTTTTCTGAAATCCAATGACAGGGAGCAGCAGGATCCTCTACCGCAGCTGTCATGTGTGACAGCTGCAGTAGGGAATTGAAGAATTCCTCTGCTGCATCAGTCACAGTTGTGGCATATGTAGCAGCAGGGAATTCTTTTTACTAGCGGGGATGAAGGAAACATCTGCTGCATGTGGCAGATGTGTTCTTCATCTCCGCGGGGGACACGGCAGCGGCGGAGAGGTAAGTTTATTTATTTTTTTTATTACACTAAAATTATTGTTTTTCAAGGAAGGGCTTATATGTAAAGCCCTTTCATGAAAAACATTTAAGGTGCCCGCGGCTCCATTGAAAACAATGCAGAGCATGAGTCACCTTGAAAAATGCTCGAGTCTTCCATTGACTTCAATGGGATTCGTTACTCGAAACGAGCTCTCGGGCATTACAAAAAGCTCAGCTTGAGTAATGAGCACCCGAGCATTTTGGTGCTCGCTTATCTCTATTGCTAATTTTTAAAATACTGAACCCAGCTAGTCTAGCATACTAGAGAACAGTGGAGACAATGACATGCATAGCAAAGGATGTCTACAAATATCTGAAGGGCTGTCACAGTGCAGAGGGATCAGACCTATTCCTATTTGCACAAGGAAAGACTAGAAGCAATGGGATAAAACACAGATTAGATATTAGAAAAAACTTTTTGACAGTCAGGGTGATCAATGTTCTGCCTCTATTCACTGAATGACTATCAGTCCTGTAAGAAAGCAGGAGCGATAAGTCTTGGGATGATTGTTTGGCACTCATGCACCTGACAGTCATCCCATGTAAAGTAACTTTAAGATCCATAGTCCATGACCTCAATCTGAAGAGAAGTGGGAACATGCAACAAGACAATGACCCAAAGCACACAGGTACATCAACTAAAGAATGGTTAAAAAATTAAAAGATTGTTTTCCACTGCTCATAGTCCGATTTTCACTCTCTTTTTTCCCCTGAAGTCTCACTCTTCTGCCTCTCTTAGGGTTCCTCCACACGGGCACTGCGATGTTCGCTCACGACTGCAGCGTAGCCAAAAATCGCATGGAAGGGAGGCAGCTGTGACCACGTCACGGCTGCATCTCCTGTTTATGCGCCCGTTCAGACTGCCTAGGTGTGGTGAGTATATGCTGCACCCAGAATACCGCCAGGTGGGGAAGAGAGTTTAGCTCCGCTAAAATTCCTTCCCCTTTTTGCCCCTTGATGGCTGTTGGCAAAGGGAGGGGGCAGGATCTAATGTGCTAATCTCCCATCCCGCCCCCTCCCTTTGCCAACAGCTGGCAAGGGATGGAAGGGGGAGGGAGTTTAGCAGAGCCACTGCTATAGGGAGAGTGTTAGTGTCTACAAGAACCACAACGGTCCTTCTTAGGGCCACAGCTCACCTAGTGCGTTACTGTTGTGGCTGCTGTGAGCAGTTTTGCCCTTTTTTTTTTGTGTATCGGCCGTGCAGGCTATAGCGTTCTCAGGCTGCAGTCTGCACTACGTAGTATAGGGGCAGTATTGGTCAGGCAGGGACAGTGGTAGTGTAGAATCCTGTCTACAAAACCCCAATGGTCCTTCTTAGGGCTACCTGTGACCGTGTGCATTTAACTCCGTGGTTGCTTGGGGTTGTAGTACCTCAGTATTGCACAGCAAGGCCTGCGTGCAGCCTTCATTTAAATATTTTTCTGGGTGCAGTTAGCGTAACGTAAGCGCTGTCTGCCTCCAAGTGCACGCCAAGAAACCACAAATTTTTTACAGTGCTCTGTGTTAGCCCTCAGCTGCCTTCACAGTGTACGGTGTCAGACACACATAGAGTGAAAGTCCAATACACACTGCATAGCCTGCATGGCATAGAAAAAATATATAATAAATAAAGAAATCCTTTTTACGGCTACCGGTGACCCAGTGCATTTGACTGCGTGGCCTGTGGGACTTCAGGTGCATCACAATTGCATATTGCACAGCTAGTCCTGCTTGCATCCTTCCTGATAATTTATCTCTGGCTAAAATTTTGCATTATATAACCGCTGGCAGCCACCAACTGCGCGGCAATAATTCACAAAAATGTTTACACCGCTCAGTGTCTGCTCGATTCTTAATGCACCATGCTGAGGGGTAGGGGTAGAGGACGTGGACGCGGTCGAGGATGCGGAGTTCCACGTGAGAGTGTGGGCATAGGCCCAGTTCCTGGTCCAGGTGAAAGGAAAGTTTCTGGGGTCCCCAGCTTCATATCACAATTTTTGGGTCCACGTCGTAGACCTTTATTAAAAAACGAGCAGTGTGAGTGGGTCCTGTCGTGGATGGCAGAAAGTGCATCCAGCAATCAATCGACCACCCAGTCTTCTACGCCGTCCCCTGCTGCAACTCTGAATCTTCTCGCTGCTGCTCCTCCTTCCTCCCAGCCTCCTCACTCCATGAAAATGACACATTCTGAGAAGCAGGCAGACTCCCAGGAACTGTTCTCGGGCCCCTGCCCAGATTGGGGAACAATGATTCCTCTCCCACCTGAGGAGTTTGTCGTGACCGATGCCCAACCTTTGGAAAGTTCTTGGGGTCCGGGGGATGAGGCTGGGGACTTCCAGCAACTGTCTCAAGAGCTTTCAGTGGGTGAGGAGGACGATGGGGATGAGACACAGTTGTCTATCAGTGAGGCAGTAGTAAGGGCAGTAAGTCCAAGGGAGGAGCACACAGAGGATTCAGAGGAAGAGCCGCTGGACGATGAGGTGACTGACCCCACCTGGTGTGATAAGCCAACTGAGGAGAGGTCTTCAGAGGGGGAGGCAATTGCAGCCGCAGGACAGGTTGGAAGAAGCAGTGGGGTGGCCAGGGGTAGAGGCAGGGCCAGAGCGAATAATCCCCCAGCTGTTTCCCAAAGGACCCCCTCGCGCCAAGCCACCGTGCAGAGACCAAGGTGCTCAAAGGTGTGGCAGTTTTTCACTGAGAACGCGGACGACAGACGAACACTGGTGTGCAAGCTTTTTCGCGCCAAGATCAGCCAGGGATTCACCACCATCAGCATGCGCAGGCATATGATGGCCAAGCACCCCACAAGGTGGGACGAAGGCCGTTCACTGCCTCTGGCCTGCACCACTGCCTCTCCCCCTGTGCCCCAACCTGCCACTGAGATCCAACCACCTCTCAGGACACAAGCACGAGTGTCTCCTGGCCTGGACCAACACCCTCACCTCCGCTGTCCTCGGCCCCATCCAGCAATGTCTCTCAGCGCAGCGTGCAGCTGTGACTAAGAGAATCATTGGAGCGAAAGCGCAAATACGCCGCCACGCACCCGCACGCTCAAGCTTTAAATGTCCACATAGCCAAATTGATCAGCCTGGAGATGCTCCCGTAGAGGCTTGTGGAAACGGAGGCTTTCAAAAACATGATGGTGGCGGCGGCCCCGCGCTACTCGATTCCCAGTCGCCACTATTTTTCCCGGTGTGCCATCCCAGCCCTGCACAACCACATCTCCCGCAACATTGTACGCGCCCTCACCAACGCGGTTACTGGCAAGGTCCACTTAACAACGGACACGTGGACAAGCACTGGCGGGCAGGGCCACTATATCTCGCTGACGGCACATTGGGTGAATATAGTGGAGGCTGGGACCAAGTCAGAGCCTGGGACCACTCACGTCCTACCCACCCCCAGAATTGCGGACCCCAGCTCGGTGCTGGTATCTGCGGCGGTGTATGCCTCATCCACTAAACCTTCCTCCTCCCCTTCCTCCTCCTCCTACGCAACCTCTGCCTCGCAATCCAGATGTGTCAGCCGCAGCACGTCGCCAACAGTCTGTGTCATGCGGCATGGCAGCACAGCGGTGGGCAAGCGTCAGCAGGCCGTGCTGAAACTACTCAGCTTAGGAGAGAAGAGGCACATGGCCCACGAACTGTTGCACGGTCTGACAGAGCTTTCGCCGCTGAGCCTCCAACCGGGCATGGTCGTGTGTGACAACGGCCGTAATCTAGTGGCGGCTCTGCAGCTCGGCAGCCTCACGCACGTGCCATGCCTGGCCCACGTATTTAATTTGGTGGTTCAGCGGTTTCTGAAAAGCTACCCACACTTGTCAGACCTCCTCGGCAAGGTGCACCGGGTCAGCCCACATTTCCACAAGTCCAACATGGACGCTGCCACCCTGCGGACCCTGCAACATCGGTTAAATCTGCCAGTGCACCGACTGCTTTGCGACGTGCCCACATGGTGGAACTCTACGCTCTACATGTTGGCCAGGCTGTATGAGCAGCGTAGAGCTATAGTGGAATACCAACTCCAACATGGGCGGCGCAGTGGGAGTCAGCCTCCTCAATTCTTTACAGAGGAGTGGGCCTGGTTTTCAGACATCTGCCAGGTCCTTGGAAACTTTGAGGAATCTACCCAGATGGTGAGCGGCGATGCTGCAATCAGTAGCGTCACCATTCCTCTGCTATGCCTCTTGAGAAGTTCCCTGCAAAGCATAAAGGCAGACGCTTTGCTCTCGGAAACGGAGGCAGGGGAAGACAGTATGTCGCTGGATAGTCAGAGCACCCTCATGTCTATATCTCAGCAGGTTGAGGAGGAGGAGGAGGGGGAGGAGCAGGAGGGAGAAGAGACAGCTGGGCCCACTGCAGAGGGTACCCATGCTGCTTGCCTGTCATCCGTTCAGCGTGTATGGCCTGTGGAGGAGGAGGATCCTGAAAGTGATCTTCCTAGTGAGGACAGCCATGTGTTGCGTACAGGTACCCTGGCACACATGGCTGACTTCATGTTAGGATGCCTTTCTCGTGACCCTCGCGTTAGATGCATTCTGACGACTACGGATTACTGTGTGTACACACTGCTCGACCCACGGTATAAGGAGAACCTTTCCACACTCATTCCCGAAGAGGAAAAGGGTTCGAGAATGATGCAATACCACAGGGCCCTGGTGGACAAACTGATGGTAAACTTCCCATCCGACAGCGCTAGTGGCAGAAGGCACAGTTTCGAGGGCCAGGTAGCAGGGGAGGAGCGGAGATTAGGCAGCATGTTCAGCGCAGGCAGGGGAACACTCTCCAAGGCCTTTGCCAGCTTTAGGGCTCCCCAGCAAGACTGTGTCACCACTCCCCAGTCAAGGCTGAGTCGGAGGGAGCACTGTAAAAGGATGGTGAGGGAGTACGTAGCTGATCGTACGACCGTCCTTCGTGACGCCTCTGCTCCGTACAACTACTGGGTGTCAAAGCTGCAACTGCAGATGGAAGCATTGTTCTCTATCACCGTAAAAAAAAACAGGGACCTTTACCTTTATCAATCTGTGTACGATATTTGTCCTCCTCCTGCTCCTCCTCCTGAAACCTCACGTAATCACCCCGAACTGGCAATTTTCCAGTGGCCCAAAAGGCTCATATAACTTTTGTAAACAATATTTATACGTTTCAATTCTCATTAAAGCAATGAAACTTCCACCTGAACCAATTTTTATTTTAACTGGGCTGCCTCCAGGCCTAGTTACAAATTAAGCCACAGTAAGCGAAGCGATTAATGGGTTTCACCTGCCCTCTGGGTTGGACATGGGCAATTTTTCTGGGGTACATTTGTACTATTGGTACACCAATATTTTGGGCCCTCGCCTACAATGTAATCCAAGTAATTTTTATGGACTTCGCCTGCACTCATGGTACACCAATGTGTTTGGGGTTGGCCTACACTTTTGCTACATAAATGTAACTCTGTTCTGCCTACCTATACTTCTGCCACAGTAATGCTAGAGGGGTCTGACTATACTTCTGCAACAGAAATGTTACTTCGGTCTGCCCATAATTCTGCTCCTGAAATGTTACCTTGGTTTGTGTATACTGTTACTACTGTAATGTTACTAATACTGGCCTCTGGCTATACTGCCGCAACGGAAATGTTACTGGGGTCTGTCTATACTGCTACTACTAAAATGTTACAAATACTGTGCTCTCCCTATACTGCTGCAACAGAAATGTTAATGTGCTGCTTTGCCTATACAGTTGCTACGGAAATGTTACTGGGGTCCGTCTGTACTGCTACTACTGAAATGTTACAAAGACTGTAATCTCCCTATACTGCTGCAACGGAAATGTTACTGGGGCTGTCTATACTGCTACTACTGAAATGTTACTAATACTGGGCTCTGCCCATACTGCTGATATGGAAATGTTACTGAGGGCCTGTCTATACTGCTACTACTGAAATGTTACAAAGACTGTAAACCTCCTTATACTGCTGCAACGGAAATGTTACTGGGGCCTGTCTATACTGCTACTACTGAAATGTTACTAATACTGGGCTCTGGCCATACTGCTGCTACGGAAATGTTACTGGGGCCTGTCTATACTGCTACTACTGAAATGTTATAAAAGACTGTAAACTTCCTTATACTGCTGCAACGGAAATGTTACTGGGGCCTGTCTATACTGCTACTACTGAAATGTTACTAATACTTGGCTCTGGCCATACTGCTGCTACGGAAATGTTACTGGGGGGTGTCTATACTGCTACTACTGAAATTTTACTAATACAGGGCTCTGCCCATACTGCTGCTAAGGAAACGTTACTGGGGCCTGTTTATACTGCTACTACTGAAATGTTACAAATACTGTGCTCTACCTGTACCGCTGCAACGGAAATGTTAATGTGCTGCTCTGCCTATACAGCTGCTATGGAAATGTTACTGGGGCCCGTCTATACTGCTACTACTGAAATGTTACTAATACTGGGCTCTGCCCATACTGCTGATACGGAAATGTTACTGGGGCCTGTCTATACTGCTACTACTGAAATGTTACAAAGACTGTAAACTTCCTTATACTGCTGCAACGGAAATGTTACTGGGGCCTGTCTATACTGCTACTCCTGAAATGTTACTAATACTGGCTCTGGCCATACTGCTGCTACGGAAATGTTACTGGGGGCTGTCTGTACTGCTACTACTGAAATGTTACTAATACAGGGCTCTGCCCATACTGCTGCTAAGGAAACGTTACTGGGGCCTGTCTATACTGCTACTACTGAAATGTTACAAATACTGTGCTCTCCCTATACCGCTGCAACGGAAATGTTAATGTGCTGCTCTGCCTTTACAGCTGCTATGGAAATGTTACTGGGGCCTGTCTATACTTCTACTACTGAAATGTTACTAATACTGGGCTCTGCCCATACTGCTGATACGGAAATGTTACTGGGGCCTGTCTATACTGCTACTACTGAAATGTTACAAAGACTGTAAACTTCCTTGTACTGCTGCAACGGAAATGTTACTGGGGCCTGTCTATACTGCTACTACTGAAATGTTACTAATGCTGGCTTTGGCCATACTGCTGCTACGGAAATGTTACTGGGGGCTGTCTGTACTGCTACTACTGAAATGTTACTAATACAGGGCTCTGCCCATACTGCTGCTAAGGAAACGTTACTGGGGCCTGTTTATACTGCTACTACTGAAATGTTACAAATACTGTGCTCTCCCTATATCGCTGCAACGGAAATGTTAATGTGCTGCTCTGCCTATACAGCTGCTATGGAAATGTTACTGGGGCCTGTCTATACTGCTACTACTGAAATGTTACTAATACTGGGCTCTGCCCATACTGCTGATACGGAAATGTTACTGGGGCCTATCTATACTGCTACTACTGAAATGTTACAAAGACTGTAAACTTCCTTATACTGCTGCAACGGAAATGTTACTGGGGCCTGTCTGTACTGCTACTACTGAAATGTTACTAATACTGGCTTTAGCCATACTGCTGCTACGGAAATGTTACTGGGGCCTGTCTATACTGCTACTACTGAAATGTTACTAATACTGGGTCTGCTCATACTGCTGATACGAAAATGTTACTGGGGCCTGTTTATACTGCTACTACTGAAATGTTACAAATACTGTGCTCTCCCTATATCGCTGCAACAGAAATGTTAATGTGCTGCTCTGCCTATACTGTGCTACGGAAATGTTACTGGGGGCTGTCTGTACTGCTACTACTGAAATGTTACTAATACAGGGCTCTTCCCATACTGCTGCTAAGGAAACGTTACTGGGCCCTGTCTATACTGTTACTACTGAAATGTTACAAATACTGTGCTCTCCCTATACCGCTGCAACGGAAATGTTAATGTGCTGCTCTGCCTATATAGCTGCTATGGAAATGTTACTGGGGCCTGTCTATACTTCTACTACTGAAATGTTACTAATACTGGGCTCTGCCCATACTGCTGATACGGAGATGTTACTGGGGCCTGTCTATACTGCTACTACTGAAATGTTGCAAAGACTGTAAACTTCCTTATACTGCTGCAACGGAAATGTTACTGGGGCCTGTCTGTACTGCTACTACTGAAATGTTACTAATACTGGCTTTAGCCATACTGCTGCTACGGAAATGTTACTGGGGCCTGTCTATACTGCTACTACTGAAATGTTACTAATACTGGGTCTGCTCATACTGCTGCAACGGAAATGTTACTGGGGCCTGTTTATACTGCTACTACTGAAATGTTACAGACTGTAAACTTCCTTATACTGCTGCAACGGAAATGTTACTGGGGCCTGTCTATACTGCTACTACTAAAATGTTACAAATACTGTGCTCTCCCTATACTGCTGCAGCAGAAATGTTAATGTGCTGCTTTGCCTATACAGTTGCTACGGAAATGTTACTGGGGTCCGTCTGTACTGCTACTACTGAAATGTTACAAAGACTGTAATCTCCCTATACTGCTGCAACGGAAATGTTACTGGGGCTGTCTATACTGCTACTACTGAAATGTTACTAATACTGGGCTCTGCCCATACTGCTGATATGGAAATGTTACTGAGGGCCTGTCTATACTGCTACTACTGAAATGATACAAAGACTGTAAACCTCCTTATACTGCTGCAACGGAAATGTTACTGGGGCCTGTCTATACTGCTACTACTGAAATGTTACTAATACTGGGCTCTGGCCATACTGCTGCTACGGAAATGTTACTGGGGCCTGTCTATACTGCTACTACTGAAATGTTATAAAAGACTGTAAACTTCCTTATACTGCTGCAACGGAAATGTTACTGGGGCCTGTCTATACTGCTACTACTGAAATGTTACTAATACTTGGCTCTGGCCATACTGCTGCTACGGAAATGTTACTGGGGGGTGTCTATACTGCTACTACTGAAATTTTACTAATACAGGGCTCTGCCCATACTGCTGCTAAGGAAACGTTACTGGGGCCTGTCTATACTGCTACTACTGAAATGTTACAAATACTGTGCTCTACCTGTACCGCTGCAACGGAAATGTTAATGTGCTGCTCTGCCTATACAGCTGCTATGGAAATGTTACTGGGGCCCGTCTATACTGCTACTACTGAAATGTTACTAATACTGGGCTCTGCCCATACTGCTGATACGGAAATGTTACTGGGGCCTGTCTATACTGCTACTACTGAAATGTTACAAAGACTGCAAACTTCCTTATACTGCTGCAACGGAAATGTTACTGGGGCCTGTCTATACTGCTACTCCTGAAATGTTACTAATACTGGCTCTGGCCATACTGCTGCTACGGAAATGTTACTGGGGGCTGTCTGTACTGCTACTACTGAAATGTTACTAATACAGGGCTCTGCCCATACTGCTGCTAAGGAAACGTTACTGGGGCCTGTCTATACTGCTACTACTGAAATGTTACAAATACTGTGCTCTCCCTATACCGCTGCAACGGAAATGTTAATGTGCTGCTCTGCCTTTACAGCTGCTATGGAAATGTTACTGGGGCCTGTCTATACTTCTACTACTGAAATGTTACTAATACTGGGCTCTGCCCATACTGCTGATACGGAAATGTTACTGGGGCCTGTCTATACTGCTACTACTGAAATGTTACAAAGACTGTAAACTTCCTTGTACTGCTGCAACGGAAATGTTACTGGGGCCTGTCTATACTGCTACTACTGAAATGTTACAAAGACTGTAAACTTCCTTGTACTGCTGCAACGGAAATGTTACTGGGGCCTGTCTATACTGCTACTACTGAAATGTTACTAATGCTGGCTTTGGCCATACTGCTGCTACGGAAATGTTACTGGGGGCTGTCTGTACTGCTACTACTGAAATGTTACTAATACAGGGCTCTGCCCATACTGCTGCTAAGGAAACGTTACTGGGGCCTGTTTATACTGCTACTACTGAAATGTTACAAATACTGTGCTCTCCCTATATCGCTGCAACGGAAATGTTAATGTGCTGCTCTGCCTATACAGCTGCTATGGAAATGTTACTGGGGCCTGTCTATACTGCTACTACTGAAATGTTACTAATACTGGGCTCTGCCCATACTGCTGATACGGAAATGTTACTGGGGCCTATCTATACTGCTACTACTGAAATGTTACAAAGACTGTAAACTTCCTTATACTGCTGCAACGGAAATGTTACTGGGGCCTGTCTGTACTGCTACTACTGAAATGTTACTAATACTGGCTTTAGCCATACTGCTGCTACGGAAATGTTACTGGGGCCTGTCTATACTGCTACTACTGAAATGTTACTAATACTGGGCTCTGGCCATACTGCTGCTACGGAAATGTTACTGGGGCCTGTCTATACTGCTACTACTGAAATGTTATAAAAGACTGTAAACTTCCTTATACTGCTGCAACGGAAATGTTACTGGGGCCTGTCTATACTGCTACTACTGAAATGTTACTAATACTTGGCTCTGGCCATACTGCTGCTACGGAAATGTTACTGGGGGGTGTCTATACTGCTACTACTGAAATTTTACTAATACAGGGCTCTGCCCATACTGCTGCTAAGGAAACGTTACTGGGGCCTGTCTATACTGCTACTACTGAAATGTTACAAATACTGTGCTCTACCTGTACCGCTGCAACGGAAATGTTAATGTGCTGCTCTGCCTATACAGCTGCTATGGAAATGTTACTGGGGCCCGTCTATACTGCTACTACTGAAATGTTACTAATACTGGGCTCTGCCCATACTGCTGATACGGAAATGTTACTGGGGCCTGTCTATACTGCTACTACTGAAATGTTACAAAGACTGTAAACTTCCTTATACTGCTGCAACGGAAATGTTACTGGGGCCTGTCTATACTGCTACTCCTGAAATGTTACTAATACTGGCTCTGGCCATACTGCTGCTACGGAAATGTTACTGGGGGCTGTCTGTACTGCTACTACTGAAATGTTACTAATACAGGGCTCTGCCCATACTGCTGCTAAGGAAACGTTACTGGGGCCTGTCTATACTGCTACTACTGAAATGTTACAAATACTGTGCTCTCCCTATACCGCTGCAACGGAAATGTTAATGTGCTGCTCTGCCTTTACAGCTGCTATGGAAATGTTACTGGGGCCTGTCTATACTTCTACTACTGAAATGTTACTAATACTGCGCTCTGCCCATACTGCTGATACGGAAATGTTACTGGGGCCTGTCTATACTGCTACTACTGAAATGTTACAAAGACTGTAAACTTCCTTGTACTGCTGCAACGGAAATGTTACTGGGGCCTGTCTATACTGCTACTACTGAAATGTTACTAATGCTGGCTTTGGCCATACTGCTGCTACGGAAATGTTACTGGGGGCTGTCTGTACTGCTACTACTGAAATGTTACTAATACAGGGCTCTGCCCATACTGCTGCTAAGGAAACGTTACTGGGGCCTGTTTATACTGCTACTACTGAAATGTTACAAATACTGTGCTCTCCCTATATCGCTGCAACGGAAATGTTAATGTGCTGCTCTGCCTATACAGCTGCTATGGAAATGTTACTGGGGCCTGTCTATACTGCTACTACTGAAATGTTACTAATACTGGGCTCTGCCCATACTGCTGATACGGAAATGTTACTGGGGCCTATCTATACTGCTACTACTGAAATGTTACAAAGACTGTAAACTTCCTTATACTGCTGCAACGGAAATGTTACTGGGGCCTGTCTGTACTGCTACTACTGAAATGTTACTAATACTGGCTTTAGCCATACTGCTGCTACGGAAATGTTACTGGGGCCTGTCTATACTGCTACTACTGAAATGTTACTAATACTGGGTCTGCTCATACTGCTGATACGGAAATGTTACTGGGGCCTGTTTATACTGCTACTACTGAAATGTTACAAAGACTGTAAACTTCCTTATACTGCTGCAACGGAAATGTTACTGGGGCCTGTCTATACTGCTACTCCTGAAATGTTACTAATATTGGCTCTGGCCATACTGCTGCTACGGAAATGTTACTGGGGGCTGTCTGTACTGCTACTACTGAAATGTTACTAATACAGGGCTCTGCCCATACTGCTGCTAAGGAAACGTTACTGGGGCCTGTCTATACTGCTACTACTGAAATGTTACAAATACTGTGCTCTCCCTATACCGCTGCAACGGAAATGTTAATGTGCTGCTCTGCCTATACAGCTGCTATGGAAATGTTACTGGGGCCTGTCTATACTTCTACTACTGAAATGTTACTAATACTGGGCTCTGCCCATACTGCTGATACGGAAATGTTACTGGGGCCTGTCTATACTGCTACTACTGAAATGTTACAAAGACTGTAAACTTCCTTATACGGCTGCAACGTAAATTTTACTGGGGCCTGTCTATACTGCTACTACTGAAATGTTACTAATACTGGGCTCTGCTCATAATGCTGATACGGAAATGTTACTGGGGCCTGTCTATACTGCTACTACTGAAATTTTACAAAGACTGTAAACTTCCTTATACTGCTGCAACGGAAATGTTACTGGGGCCTGTTTATACTGCTACTACTGAAATGTTACTAATACTGGCTCTGGCCATACTGCTGCTACGGAAATGTTACTGGGGGCTGTCTGTACTGCTACTACTGAAATGTTACTAATACAGGGCTCTGCCCATACTGCTGCTAAGGAAACGTTACTGGGGCCTGTTTATACTGCTACTACTGAAATGTTACAAATACTGTGCTCTCCCTATACCGCTGCAACGGAAATGTTAAAGTGCTGCTCTGCCTATACAGCTGCTATGGAAATGTTACTGGGGCCTGTCTATACTTCTACTACTGAAATGTGACTAATACTGGGCTCTGCCCATACTGCTGATACGGAAATGTTACTGGGGTCTGTCCATACTCTAGCCACTGAAATGTTACTAATTCTGTGCTCTGCCTATACTGCTGCTACTGCAATTTTACAGGCTTGTGGAAACGGAGGCTTTCCAAAGACATGAGGGCGGCAAGGCCGCGCTACTAGGTCCACTGTCGCGACAATTTTGCACCAACGCGGTTACTGGAAAGGTGCATATAACCACGGACACGAGGACAGGACATGTACTGCCTCAAAAACATCCCCCTCCACCCTGTCTTGCCCAACTCCGCACAAAGTCATAGATGAATTCCAAAAACAAATGCTACATTTTGTGTGGGGAGGAAAGAGACCCAGAGTTGCGGCAAACATTCTTTATCTTCATCGTAGACAAGGGGGCTTGGGAATACCCAACCTGTGGTCTTATTATCAAGCAATAAATGTAAACCAATCAACACTATGGTTAGAAAACTCACAGAAACCACCATGGAGCTTTATGGAAAAACAACTAAATGATGACAGACCTTTAGACTCCCTCCTCAAGGCCTCAATTCTCAGCATTTTATACCCAAACCTCCCTATGTCCTTGGACATGCATAACCTGTCACCTCCCATCCTGACATCTCTTCAAGCCTGGAATCTTTTGGCTTACAAATATAAAGATAATCCGGAAAGAAAATCCTTAACACTTCCTTTAGAGATACTCTCGTATTTTATCCCTAATTTGCCTATACAAAATTGGTCCAGACTTGGGATTAAATGGATTTCTGACTTAACAGTTGATAACAAGCTTATCCCTTTCCAAGCTCTTATAGAGACATTCCATCTCTCCCAAAATGATTTCTACCTATGGTATCAGATACAATCCTTCTTAAACAAATCTCAAATTTTGGAGTGTACGTTTCCAAATAAATTGATCTCCTTTTTAACCAAAAACCCTACAACCCAAAAAGCTATAACACGGAAATGTTACAATTAGACATGAGCGAGCACCAAAATGCTCAGGTGCTCGTTACTCGAGACGAACTTTTCGCGATGCTCGAGGGTTCGTTTCGAGTAACGAACCCCATTGAAGTCAATGGGCGACCCGAGCATTTTTGTATATCGCCGATGCTCGCTAAGGTTTCCATTTGTGAAAATCGGGGCAATTCAAGAAAGTGATGGGAACGACACAGCAACGGATAGGGCAGGCGGGGGGCTACATGTTGGGCTGCATCTCAAGTTCACAGGTCCCACTATTAAGCCACAATACCGGCAAGAGTGGGCCCCCCCCCCTCCCAACAATTTTTACTTCTGAAAAGCCCTCATTAGCAATGCATACCTTAGCTAAGCACCACACTACCTCCAACAAAGCACAATCACTGCCTGCATGACACTCCGCTGCCACTTCTCCTGGGTTACATGCTGCCCAACCCCCCCTGCACGACCCAGTGTCCACAGCGCACACCAAATTGTCCCTGCGCAGCCTTCAGCTGCCCTCATGCCACGCCACACTCATGTCTATTTATAAGTGCGTCTGCCATGAGGAGGAACCGCAGGCACACACTGCAGAGGGTTGGCACGGCTAGGCAGCGACCCTCTTTAAAAGGGGCGGGGCGATAGCCCACAATGCTGTACAGAAGCAATGAGAAATCCAATCCTGTGCCACCTCCATCTGGAGCTGCACACGTGGGCATAGCAATGGGGAACCTATGTGCCACGCACTATTCATTCTGTCAAGGTGTCTGCATGCCCCAGTCAGACCGCGGTTTTTTATAAATAGTCACAGGCAGGTACAACTCCACAATGGGAATTCCGTGTGGACCCACGGCATGGGTGGCTCCCTGGAACCCACCGGCGCTACCTAAATATATCCCATTGCAGTGCCCAACACAGCTGATGTAATGTCGTGCTTAATGCAGGTGGGCTTCGGCCCACACTGCATGCCCCAGTCAGACTGGGGTTCTTTAGAAGTGGACACATGCAGTTACAACTCCCTGTGGACCGACAGCATGGGTGGGTGCCAGGAAGCCACCGGCGGTACATAAATATATCCCATTGCATTGCCCATCACAGCTGAGGTAATGTCGTGCTTTATGCAGGTGGGCTTCGGCCCACACTGCATGCCCCAGTCAGACTGGGGTTCTTTAGAAGTGGACACATGCAGTTACAACTCCCTGTGGACCCACGGCATGGGTGGCTCCCTGTAACCCACTGGCGCTACCTAAATATATCCCATTGCAGTGCCCAACACAGCTGATGTAATGTCGTGCTTAATGCAGGTGGGCTTCGGCCCACACTGCATGCCCCAGTCAGACTGGGGTTCTTTAGAAGTGGACACATGCAGTTACAACTCCCTGTGGACCCACGGCATGGGTGGCTCCCTGGAACCCACCGGCGCTACCTAAATATATCCCATTGCAGTGCCCAACACAGCTGATGTAATGTCGTGCTTAATGCAGGTGGGCTTCGGCCCACACTGCATGCCCCAGTCAGACTGGGGTTCTTTAGAAGTGGACACATGCAGTTACAACTACCTGTGGACCGACAGCATGGGCGGGTGGCAGGAAGCCACCGGCGGTACATAAATATATCCCATTGCAGTGCCCAACACAGCTGATGTAACGTCAGCAGTAATGCAGGTGGGCCAAAAATTAATTTGATTACACTGTAGGCGAGGGCCCCCAAAAATTGGTGCACCAACAGTACTAATGTACCTCAGAAAAATTGCCCATGCCCAACCAAGAGGGCAGGTGAAATCCATTAATCGCTTTGGTTAATGTGGCTTAATTGGTAACTAGGCCTGGAGGCAGCCCAGTTAAAATAAAAATTGGTTGAGGTGAAAGTTTCAACGCTTTAAAGAGCATTGAAACGTATAAAAATTGTTTACAAAAATTATATGACTGAGCCTTGTGGGCCTAAGAAAAATTGCCCGTTCGGCGTGATTATGTGAGGTTTCAGGAGGAGGAGCAGGAGGAGGAGGAGGAATATTATACACAGATTGATGAAGCAAAAAGGTCCCCGTTTTTGATGGGGATAGAGAATGATGCTTCCATCCGCGGGTGCAGCCTACGTATTGCTTAGGTATCGCTGCTGTCCGCTGGTGGAGAAGAGAAGTCTGGGGAAATCCAGGCTTTGTTCATCTTGATGAGTGTAAGCCTGTCGGCACTGTCGGTTGACAGGTGGGTACGCTTATCTGTGATGATTCCCCCAGCCACACTAAACACACTCTCTGACAAGACGCTAGCCGCAGGACAAGCAAGCACCTCCAGGGCATACAGCGCGAGTTCAGGCCACGTGTCCAGCTTCGACACCCAGTAGTTGTAGGGGGCAGAGGCGTCACGGAGGACGGTCGTGCGATCGGCTACGTACTCCCTCACCATCCTTTTACAGTGCTCCCGCCGACTCAGCCTTGACTGGGGAGCGGTGACACAGTCTTGCTGGGGAGCCATAAAGCTGTCCAGGGCCTTAGAGAGTGTTCCCCTGCCTGTGCTGTAAATGCTGCCTGATCTCCGCGCCTCCCCTGCTACCTGGTCCTCGGAACTGCGCCTTCGGCCACTAGCGCTGTCGGATGGGAATTTTACCATCAGTTTGTCCGCCAGGGTCCTGTGGTATAGCATCACTCTCGAACCCCTTTCCTCTTCGGGTATGAGAGTGGAAAGGTTCTCCTTATACCGTGGGTCGAGCAGTGTGTACACCCAGTAATCCGTAGTGGCCAGAATGCGTGTAACGCGAGGGTCACGAGAAAGGCATCCTAACATGAAGTCAGCCATGTGTGCCAGGGTACCTGTATGTAACACATGGCTGTCCTCACTAGGAAGATCACTTTCAGGATCCTCCTCCTCCTCCTCCTCCTCAGGCCATACACGCTGAAAGGATGACAGGCAAGCAGCATGTGTACCCTCAGCAGTGGGCCAAGCTGTCTCTTCCCCCTCCACCTCATCCTCCTCATGCTCCTCCTCCTCCTCACCGTGCTGAGATATAGACAGGAGGGTGCTCTGACTATCCAGCGACATACTGTCTTCCCCTGGCTCTGTTACCGAGCGCAAAGCGTCTGCCTTTATGCTTTGCAGGGAACTTCTCAAGAGGCATAGCAGAGGAATGGTGACGCTAATGATTGCAGCATCGCCGCTCACCACCTGGGTAGACTCCTAAAACTTTCCAAGGACCTGGCAGATGTCTGCCAACCAGGCCCACTCTTCTGAAAAGAATTGAGGAGGCTGACTCCCACTGCGCCGCCCATGTTGGAGTTGGTATTCCACTATAGCTCTACGCTGCTCATAGAGCCTGGCCAACATGTGGAGCGTAGAGTTCCACCGTGTGGGCACGTCGCACAGCAGTCGGTGCACTGGCAGATTAAACCGATGTTGCAGGGTGCGCAGGGTGGCAGCGTCCGTGTGGGATTTGCGGAAATGTGCGCAGAGCCGGCGCACCTTTCCGAGCAGGTCTGTCAAGCATGGGTAGCTTTTCAGAAAGCGCTGAACCACCAAATTAAAGACGTGGGCCAGGCATGGCATGTGCGTGAGGCTGCCGAGCTGCAGAGCCGCCACCAGGTTACGGCCGTTGTCACACACGACCATGCCCGGTTGGAGGCTCAGCGGCGCAAGCCAGCGGTCGGTCTGCTCTGTCAGACCCTGCAGCAGTTCGTGGGCCGTGTGCCTCTTATCTCCTAAGCTGAGTAGTTTCAGCACAGCCTGCTGACGCTTGCCCACCGCTGTGCTGCCACGCCGCGCGACACCGACTGCTGGCGACGTGCTGCTGCTGCTGCTGACACATCTTGATTGTGAGACAGAGATTGCGTTGGAGGAGGAGGAGGAGGAGGGTGGTTTAGTGGAGGAAGCATACACCGCCGCAGATACCAGCACCGAGCTGGGGCCCGCAATTCTGGAGGTGGGTAGGACGTGAGCGGTCCCAGGCTCTGACTCTGTCCCAGCCTCCACTAAATTCACCCAATGTGCCGTCAGGGAGATATAGTGGCCCTGCCCGCCTGTGCTTGTCCACGTGTCCGTTGTTAAGTGGACCTTGGCAGTAACCGCGTTGGTGAGATGGCGTACAATGTTGCGGGAGACGTGGTCGTGCAGGGCTGGGACAGCACATCGGGAAAAGTAGTGGCGACTGGGAACTAAGTAGCGCGGGGCCGCCGCCGCCATCATATTTTTGAAAGACTCCGTTTCCACAACCCTATACGGCAGCATCTCCAGGCTGATAAATTTGGCAATGTGCACGTTTAACGCTTGAGCGTGCGGGTGCGTGGCGGCGTACTTGCGCTTGCGCTCAAACACTTGCGCTAGCGACGGCTGGACGGTGCGCTGAGACACATTGGTGGATGGGGCCGAGGACAGCGGAGGTGAGGGTGTGGGTGCAGGCCAGGAGACGGTAGTGCCTGACACATTGGTGGATGGGGCCGAGGACAGCGGAGGTGAGGGTGTGGGTGCAGGCCAGGAGACGGTAGTGCCTGTGCCCTGAGAGGGGGGTTGGATCTTAGTGGCAGGTTGGGGCACAGGGGGAGAGGCAGCGGTACAAACCGGAGGCGGTGAACGGCCTTCGTCCCACCTTGTGGGGTGCTTGGCCATCATATGTCTGCGCATGCTGGTGGTTGTGAGGCTGGTGGTGGTGGCTCCCCGGCTGATCTTGGCGCGACAAAGGTTGCACACCACTGTTCGTCGGTCGTCTGCACTCTCAGTGAAAAACTGCCAGACCTTTGAGCACCTCGGCCTCTGCAGGGTGGCATGGCGCGAGGGGGCGCTTTGGGAAACTGTTTGTGGATTCTTCGGTCTGGCCCTGCCTGTACCCCTGGACACCGCACTGCCTCTTGCAACCTGCCCTGCTGCTACCCTTGCCTCCCCCTCTGAAGACCTGTCCTCAGTAGGCGTAGCAAACCAGGTGGGGTCAGTCACCTCATCGTCCTGCTGCTCTTCCTCCGAATCCTCTGTGCGCTCCTCCCTCGGACTTACTGCCCTTACTACTACCTCACCGATAGACAACTGTGTCTCATCGTCATCGGCCTCCTCACCCACTGAAAGGTCTTGAGACAGTTGCCGGAAGTCCCCAGCCTCATCCCCCGGACCCCGGGAACTTTCCAAAGGTTGGGCATCAGTCACGATAAACTCCTCTGGTGGGAGAGGAACGATTGCTGCCCAATCTGAGCAGGGGCCCGAGAACAGTTCCTGGGAGTTTGCCCGCTCCTCAGAATGTGTCATTGTAATGGAGTGAGGAGGCTGGGAGGAAGGAGGAGCAGCAGCCAGAGGATTCTGAGTTGCAGCAGTGGACGGCGCAGAACTGTGGGTGGACGATAGATTGCTGGATGCACTTTCTGCCATCCACGACAGGACCTGCTCACACTGCTCATTTTCTAATAAAGGTCTACCGCGTGGACCCATTAATTGTGCGATGAATGTGGGGACGCCAGAAACGTGCCTCTCTCCTATTCCCGCAGCAGTCGGCTGCGATACACCTGGATCAGGAGTTCGGCCTGTGCCCACACCCTCACTTGGGCCTCCGCGTCCTCGGCCGCGTCCATGTCCTCTAGGCCTACCCCTACCCCTCAGCATGCTGTATTACCAGTGATTTGATTTCCCAGCCAGGAAATAATTTTGCGCAAGCCTGCTGTAACACTTAGCTGGCTGCGTATGAATGAGGAGGACTACTACACCCAGCACAGACCCAGAACACTGAGGACAGTCACAGCCAGCCCAAATAGATTTTTTTCCCCAATTGTTTTTGCAAAGGCCCACTGCCTATATTCAATCAATATATCTTTTCTCTCTCTGCGTCACCACTTCTGGCCCTCGAGTATGTCAAATAACTGCAGAACGTTGCACTGTGAACTGCAATACAGCGGTGATTTAACAGCCCAGACAGAGCCAGGAAATAATTTTGCGCAAGCCTGCTGTAACACTCAGCTGGCTGCGTATGAATGAGGAGGACTACTACACCCAGCACAGACCTAGAACACTGAGGACAGTCACAGGCAGCCCAAATAGATTTTTTTCCCCAATTGTTTTTGCAAAGACCCACTGCCTATATTCAATCAATATGTCTTCTGTCCCTGCCTCACAATATATGTGTTCTGTCCCTGCCTCACAATATATGTCTTCTGTCCCTGCCTCACCACTACTGGCCCTGCACTATATCTAATTACTGCAGGGCGCAATGCTCTGCACGGCCGATATACCAAAAAAAAAAAAAAGTGCAACACTGCAAAAAGCAGCCTCCACAGTACTGCACACGGTTAGATGTGGCCCTAAGAAGGACCGTTGGGGTTCTTGAAGCCTAAAATACTCCTAACGCTCTCCCTATCGCAGCTCCACCAAGATAGCACTTTCCCTAAAGTATGTCAGAATAAATCTGTGCCGAGCCGCGGGAGGGGCCGATTTATATACTCGGGTGACACCTGATCTCGCCAGCCACTCACTGCAGGGTGTGGTATAGGGCTTGAACGTCGCAGGGGGAAGTTGTAATGCCTTCCCTGTCTTTCTATTGGCCAGCAAAGCGCGCTAACGTCTCAGAGATGAAAGTGAAAGTAACCCGAACATCGCGTGGTACTCGTTACGAATAACGAGCATCTCGAACACGCTAATACTCGAACGAGTATCAAGCTCTGACGAGTACGTTCGCTCATCTCTAGTTACAATGCATTCTCGGGAGACATGGGGAAAATAAAAAAGGTCCATCTGCTCAACTGGGAGAAAGATCTAAATGAGGTTATTACAAAAGAAAAATGGCTATCTTCTTTTGAGTGGGCAAACAAATCTATTTTAATTGCAAACCTTATGTAAACTCAATATAAGGTGTAGGGGGTCTAAAGCAGACCGTTGAGCTAATGCTGTCCGCCTCCCAATTGGTTTCAGGATTGAGTACTCAGAGACAACTTAGATGGGTGACCACACGTATGCGGTTAGCCAAAGAAGAAGTGAAAGTTTATTCAAAGAATTACAGATAATATAGAAAAGGTTTGCTGACGTATTGATTTGATTACTGCGCATGCCCAAGGTTACATAGCATCTGCAGATTTTAATTAGCATTACACATCTTTTAGAGAAGTCTCCTACATAAACAATATATCAATGTCCGGTGACACCTGTAACAAAAACAAAACATTCCTGGACGCTTATTACTGGAAGGGAGTCAGCTCTCTCAAGGGAAAGGAGGTATGAGAGAAAGAAAGCTGATAAGAATTCAAAGTCATTATTATAATTGGATCTAACATTTTTCTAGGTAAAAGGTGAAATTAATACAGATACATGTGTTGAAGCAAAACAAGCAAAGAGATACAAAATGGAGTCGCTGTAGTCTATTATTAAGCGTCGGCCCGTACACGTATAAGCTTAGACCTTTAGCAGAAGAACACGCAAATTATAAACACATAAGTATTCTGTGAAATACACTTATCAATTTAAAGGCATAAACGTGAATTAACCCCTCACAAAGGTACTAACGAGGTGGTATTATACACCATTTAAATTAGCTAAATGTTTCAACAATGTTGACAGTCAATGCTGGAGAGATTGTGGACAGATGGGAACAATTTTCCATATCTTCTGGGAATGTCCTTTGATCCAACCATTCTGGGAGGCAGTTTATCTACTAATATTTGAAGTAACAGGTCTTAGAATACCCATAAGACCTAAGACGGCCTTGTTACTAATTGATAGCAATCTAATTTTACTAAGACATAGAAAATGGATCTGTCACTGTTTACTCACAGCTAAATTAGCTATAACCTGAAAATGGAAATCAAAGCACCATTAAAATAATGTTTTATTAGTTTACTTTATCTTATGCAAAGAATAGGATATAGTCTGAGAATAAGTTCATGAGAATTTCTATAGATTTTTTTTTACACAACTGTAAGAATGTCTAATCAATATGTACATTGCATACTATCCTATATACAAAACATGTACCCCATATACAATTAAAAAAAATTTCAATAAAAAATAATTGAAAAAAAAACAAAAAACATCCCCCTCCTCCTCCTCCAACAATAAAAACATTCTTGGCAAATGCTTTTGCAATGGTCCGTCTGGCGGCGGTCCAAGAATTTCACCTTTAAGCAACACAAAAAGAAAGCCCCCCACCACCCCCCCGCCACGGCCGACTTAATCCTGGCCACATTCCGAAAACCAACTAAATAAAACCGCGGTACCAGGTCCACACTCCACAACTTAATTCTGCCCACATTCCGAAAACCAACTAAATAAAACCGCGCTAATAGGTCCACAGTCGCGACAATTTTGCACCAACGTGGTTACTGGGAAGGTGCATATAACCATGGACACGTGGACAGGACATGTACTGCCTCAAAAACATCCCCCTCCTCCTCCTCCAACAATGTAAACATTTTTGGCAAATGCTTTTGCAGTGGTCCGTCTGGCAGCAGTCCAAGAATTTCACCTTTAAGCGACACAATAAGAAAGCCCACCACCCCCCCCCCCCCCCCCCGCCACGGCCCACTTAATCCTGGCCACATTCCTGAAAATCAACTAAATAAAACCGCGGTACTAGGTCCACACTCCACAACTTACTCTTGGCCACATTCAGAAAACCAACTAAATAAAACCGCGGTACTAGGTCTACACTCCACAACTTACTCCTGGCCACATTCCTAAAACGAACTAAATAAAACCATGCTACTAGGCCAACACTCCACAACTTACTCCTGGCCACATTCCGAAAACCAACTAAATAAAACCACTGTACTAGGTCCACACTCCCCAACTTACTCCTGGCCACATTCCGAGAACCAACTAAATAAAACCGCGGTACTAGGTCCACACTCCACAACTTACTCCTGGCCACATTCCAAAAACCAACTAAATAAAACCGCGGTACTAGTCTGTTATTCCTAGCTGAAGCTTTCAGCCGACTGGTAGGGCAATGGTGGCTTCCAACTTGTTGGTACTGCTAATTACAAAGATAAGCGTACAGCTGAGGTAGGAATAGAGCCGACTATAGAACACAGCATCCCTGCAGGGCAAGGGACAGAGTGGCAGCAGGCACCGATCCTTGGTGGAAGCAGGCCAGCTGAGAATCACATACTCCCGGAATGATTTTGGACTGACTGATGAGGCCTTTACTTGTGATCATGTTTGGTAATTCCTAACAAAGATGCGTGGTAGTAGCCAGAAACTTGGATTGCTATTTGCTAACACTTTCAAATGGTCAACAGAAAACATATGAATGAAGCCTTTCCACATTTCAGCTTGAGATGAGGAGGAGTGCAGACTTTCAGTACCTTGAATATCCTTTTCATTGCAATCAAATGCCCCTCTCTTGGCTTAGAAAATACTAGCTTTTCCACATAGGTGTTGTCTATCTGTCTATACTGTTACTACTGAAATCTCACTAATACTGGGCTCTGCCTATACTGCTGTTACGGAAATGTTACAGGGGCCTGTCGAGACTGTTACTACTGAAATGTAACTGATACTGGGCTCTGCCTATACTGCAGCTACTGAAATGTTACTGGGGTCCGTCTATACCGTTACTACAGAAGTGTTACTAGGGTCTCCCTAGACTTCTGCAACATAACTGTTAGTGGGGGCATCTTATACCTTTTGCTACAGGAGTATTACAGGGGTCTGTGCATACTATGGGTGCACTAAGTGTTTCTATCGCGGTGTTCAACGTACAAGGCCCAAAAAAAACAACCTAGACTGACTTGGGCATGCAGTGTGGGCCGAAGCCTACCTGCATTTTATCTCACGTTACCTTAGCTATTCGGGGGGAATGCAATGTTATGAATAATACTCTACCTCTGAACCTATGACTCAAGTACTGTATCTCCTGATGATCCAACAAATTAATGGTGAAACGCGTAGAGTATAAGTACTGACCAACTCTAGTACTGATCTGAGTATTTGTACTGGCTTACTCAAGGACTGATCATCATAAGTGAATACCTAGATGGTGATCCTGTCTTGTCAACACCCATAACAATTCAGGACGCTCAATTGTTGGAGCCTGAGTCCTGATCACTGATAGTGATAGTGTTCCATCACAAGTGAGAGTCCAAATGGTAACCCTGCCTTGTTTACACATAGAAAAAACCAGCTCGTTTGGCTCCTATATTGAATCATCCTTTGCTTTTTTGAATCCATCTTGGGTAGAGTGTTTTTGTTTGTTATCATAAAACATCTTTTTATCGCTTATCAAGTATCAAATAACTCCAGGTCCTTATCCTCCTATAACGAATCTGTGTCTGGAGGTACCTGGTTGCTGTGTGTTGTCTTTGTAGTGCCCAGTTTATGTTTTTTAATACATTTAATAAAATACGTTTTTAGTGGTAGTCACGTCTGTGAATTGGGCTTATATTTCTTGGTGACTCTATACTGCCCCCTCTGTGAAGTTATTACGACAAGTACTAAGGGTTCACTGTGTAGTCATGTCTGGGTCCCCTATATATTAGGACAAGTACTAAGGCTGCACTGTATAGTCATGTCTTGGTCCCCTATATATTAGGACAAGTACTAAGGGTGCACTGTGTAGCCATGTCTGGGCCCCTTTATAATAGGACAAGTACCAAGGCTGTACTGTGTAGCCATGTGTGGGTGCCCTATTTATTAGGACTAGTACTAACGATGCACTGCTTAGCCATGTCTGGGTCTCCTATATATTATGACAAGTACTAACGGTGCACTGTGTAGTCATGTCTGGGTCTCCTATATATTACGACACGTACTAAGGGTTCACTGTGTAGTCATGTCTGGGTTTCCTATATATTAGGACTAGTACTAAGGGTGCCCTGTGTAGTCATGTCTGGGCCCCTATATATTAGGACAAGTACTAAGGGTGCACTGTGTAGCCATGTCTGGCCCCTATATATAAGGACAAGTACTAAGGCTGTACTGTATAGTCATGTCTGGGCCCCTATATATTAGGACAAGTACTAAAGGTGTACTGTGTAGTCATGTCTGGGTCCTGATATATTAGGACAAGTACTAACGGTGCACTGTGTAGCCATGTCTGGGTCCCTATATATTAGGACAAGTACTAAGGGTTCACTGTGTAGTCATGTCTTGGTCCCCTCTATACTAGGACTAGTACTAACGATGCGCTGTGTAGTCATGTCTGGGCCCCTATATATTAGGACTAGTACTAACGGTGCACTGTGTAGCCATGTCTTGCCCCAATATATTAGGACAAGTACTAATGGTTCACTGTATAGTCATGTCTGGGCCCCTATATATTAGGAGTAGTACTAAGGGTGCACTGTGCAGCCATGTCTGGGTCTCCTATATATTAGGACAAGCACTAAGGGTGCACTGTGTAGTCATGTCTGTGCCCCTATATATTAGGACAAGTACTAAGGGTGCGGTGTGTAGCCATGTCTGGGTCCTGATATATTAGGAAAAGTACTAACGGTGCACTGTGTAGCCATGTCTGGGTCCCTATATATTAGGACAAGTACTAAGGGTTCACTGTGTAGTCATGTCTCGGTCCCCTCTATACTAGGACTAGTACTAACGATGCGCTGTGTAGTCATGTCTGGCCCCCTATATATTAGGACTAGTACTAACGGTGCACTGTGCAGTCATGTCTGGGCCCTATATATTAGGACAAGTACTAACGATGCACTGTGTAGCCATGTCTGGGCCCCTATATATTAAGACAAGTACTAATGGTTCACTGTGTAGCCATGTCTGGGCCCCTATATATAAGGAAAAGTACTAAGGGTGTACTGTATAGTCATGTCTGGGCCCCTATATATTAGGACAAGTACTAAGGGTGCGGTATGTAGCCATGTCTGGGTCCTGATATATTAGGACAAGCACTAACGGTGCACTGTGTAGCCATGTCTGGGTCCCTATATACAAGTACTAAGGGTTCACTGTGTAGTCATGTCTCGGTCCCCTCTATACTAGGACTAGTACTAACGATGCGCTGTGTAGTCATGTCTGGGCCCCTATATATTAGGACTAGTACTAACGGTGCACTGTGTAGCCATGTCTTGCCCCTATATATTAGGACAAGTACTAATGGTTCACTGTGTAGTCATGACTGGGCCCCTATATATTAGGACAAGTACTAAGGGTGCACTGTGTAGTCATGTCTGGGCCCCTTTATATAAGGACAAGTACTAAGGGTGTACTGTATAGTCAAGTCTGGGCCCCTATATATATTAGGAGTAGTACTAAGGGTGCACTGTGCAGCCATGTCTGGGTCTCCTATATATTAGGACAAGTACTAAGGGTGCACTGTCTAGCTATGTCTGGGTCCCCTGTATATTAGGACAAGCACTAAGGGTGCACTGTGTAGTCATGTCTGTGCCACTATATATTAGGACAAGTACTAAGGGTGCACTGTGTAGTCATGTCTGGGTCCCCTATATATTAGGACAAGTACTAAAGGTGCACTGTATAGTCATGTCTGGGCTCCTATATATTAGGACAAGCTCTAAGGGTGTGCTGTGAAGTAATGTCTGGGTCCCCTATATATTAGGACGAGTACAAAGGGTGCCCTGTGTAGCCATGTCTGGGCCCCTATATATTAGGACAAGTACTAAAGGTGCACTCTGTAGTCATGTCTGGGTCCCATATATATTAGGACAAGTACTAAGGGTGCACTGTGTAGTCATGTCTGGGTCCCCTATATATTAGGACAAGTACTAAGGGTGCACTGTGTAGTCATGTCTGGGTCCCCTATATATTAGGACAAGTACTAAGGGTGCTCTGTGTAGTCATGTCTGGGTCCCATATATTTTAGGACAAGTACTAAGGGTGCACTGTGTAGCTATGTCTGGGTCCCCTATATATTAGGACAAGTACTAATGGTTCACTGTGTAGTCATGTCTGGGCCCCTATATATTAGGACAAGTACTAAGGGTGCACTGTGTAGCCATGTCTGGGTCCCTATATATAAATAGAAGTACTAAGGGTGTACTGTGTAGTCATGTCTGGGCCCCTATATATTAGGAAAAGTACTAAGGGTGCACTGTGTAGTCATGTCTGGGCCCCTTTATATAAGGACAAGTACTAAGGGTGTACTGTATAGTCAAGTCTGGGCCCCTATATATATTAGGAGTAGTACTAAGGGTGCACTGTGCAGCCATGTCTGGGTCTCCTATATATTAGGACAAGTACTAAGGGTGCACTGTCTAGCTATGTCTGGGTCCCCTGTATATTAGGACAAGCACTAAGGGTGCACTGTGTAGTCATGTCTGTGCCACTATATATTAGGACAAGTACTAAGGGTGCACTGTGTAGTCATGTCTGGGTCCCCTATATATTAGGACAAGTACTAAAGGTGCACTGTATAGTCATGTCTGGGCTCCTATATATTAGGACAAGCTCTAAGGGTGTGCTGTGAAGTAATGTCTGGGTCCCCTATATATTAGGACAAGTACAAAGGGTGCCCTGTGTAGCCATGTCTGGGCCCCTATATATTAGGACAAGTACTAAAGGTGCACTCTGTAGTCATGTCTGGGTCCCATATATATTAGGACAAGTACTAAGGGTGCACTGTGTAGTCATGTCTGGGTCCCCTATATATTAGGACAAGTACTAAGGGTGCACTGTGTAGTCATGTCTGGGTCCCCTATATATTAGGACAAGTACTAAGGGTGCTCTGTGCAGTCATGTCTGGGTCCCATATATTTTAGGACAAGTACTAAGGGTGCACTGTGTAGCTATGTCTGGGTCCCCTATATATTAGGACAAGTACTAATGGTTCACTGTGTAGTCATGTCTGGGCCCCTATATATTAGGACAAGTAATAAGGGTGCACTGTGTAGCCATGTCTGGGTCCCTATATATAAATAGAAGTACTAAGGGTGTACTGTGTAGTCATGTCTGGGCCCCTATATATTAGGAAAAGTACTAAGGGTGCACTGTGTAGCCATGTCTGGCCCCTATATATAAGGACAAGTACTAAGGCTGTACTGTATAGTCATGTCTGGGCCCCTATATATTAGGACAAGTACTAAGGGTGTACTGTATAGTCAAGTCAGGGCCCCTATATATATTAGGAGTAGTACTAAGGGTGCACTGTGCAGCCATGTCTGGGTCTCCTATATATTAGGACAAGTACTAAGGGTGCACTGTCTAGCTATGTCTGGGTCCCCTGTATATTAGGACAAGCACTAAGGGTGCAGTGTGTAGTCATGTCTGTGCCACTATATATTAGGACAAGTACTAAGGGTGCACTGTGTAGTCATGTCTGGGTCCCCTATATATTAGGACAAGTACTAAAGGTGCACTGTATAGTCATGTCTGGGCTCCTATATATTAGGACAAGCTCTAAGGGTGTGCTGTGAAGTAATGTCTGGGTCCCCTATATATTAGGACAAGTACAAAGGGTGCCCTGTGTAGCCATGTCTGGGCCCCTATATATTAGGACAAGTACTAAAGGTGCACTCTGTAGTCATGTCTGGGTCCCATATATATTAGGACAAGTACTAAGGGTGCACTGTGTAGTCATGTCTGGGTCCCCTATATATTAGGACAAGTACTAAGGGTGCACTGTGTAGTCATGTCTGGGTCCCCTATATATTAGGACAAGTACTAAGGGTGCTCTGTGTAGTCATGTCTGGGTCCCATATATATTAGGACAAGTACTAAGGGTGCACTGTGTAGCTATGTCTGGGTCCCCTATATATTAGGACAAGTACTAATGGTTCACTGTGTAGTCATGTCTGGGCCCCTATATATTAGGACAAGTACTAAGGGTGCACTGTGTAGCCATGTCTGGGTCCCTATATATAAGGACAAGTACTAAGGGTGTACTGTGTAGTCATGTCTGGGCCCCTATATATTAGGAAAAGTACTAAGGGTGCACTGTGTAGCCATGTCTGGCCCCTATATATAAGGACAAGTACTAAGGCTGTACTGTATAGTCATGTCTGGGCCCCTATATATTAGGACAAGTACTAAGGGTGTACTGTGTAGTCATGTCTGGGTCCTCTATATATTAGGACAAGTACTAAGGGTGCGGTGTGTAGCCATGTCTGGGTCCTGATATATTAGGACAAGTACTAACGGTGCACTGTGTAGCCATGTCTGGGTCCCTATATATTAGGACAAGTACTAAGGGTTCACTGTGTAGTCATGTCTCGGTCCCCTCTATACTAGGACTAGTACTAACGATGCGCTGTGTAGTCATGTCTGGGCCCCTACATATTAGGACTAGTACTAACGGTGCACTGTGTAGCCATGTCTTGCCCCTATATATTAGGACAAGTACTAATGGTTCACTGTATAGTCATGTCTGGGCCCCTATATATTAGGAGTAGTACTAAGGGTGCACTGTGCAGCCATGTCTGGGTCTCCTATATATTAGGACAAGTAGTAAGGGTGCACTGTGTAGCTATGTCTGGGTCCCCTGTATATTAGGACAAGCACTAAGGGTGCACTGTGTAGTCATGTCTGTGCCCCTATATATTAGGACAAGTACTAAGGGTGCGGTGTGTAGCCATGTCTGGGTCCTGATATATTAGGACAAGTACTTACGGTGCACTGCGTAGCCATGTCTGGGTCTCCTATATATTAGGACAAGTACTAAGGGTGCACTGTGTAGCTATGTCTGGGTCCCCTGTATATTAGGACAAGCACTAAGGGTGCACTGTGTAGTCATGTCTGTGCCCCTATATATTAGGACAAGTACTAGGGGTGCGGTGTGTAGCCATGTCTGGGTCCTGATATATTAGGACAAGCACTAACGGTGCACTGTGTAGCCATGTCTGGGTCCCTATATACAAGTACTAAGGGTTCACTGTGTAGTCATGTCTCGGTCCCCTCTATACTAGGACTAGTACTAACGATGCGCTGTGTAGTCATGTCTGGGCCCCTATATATTAGGACTAGTACTAACGGTGCACTGTGTAGCCATGTCTTGCCCCTATATATTAGGACAAGTACTAATGGTTCACTGTGTAGTCATGACTGGGCCCCTATATATTAGGACAAGTACTAAGGGTGCACTGTGTAGTCATGTCTGGGCCCCTTTATATAAGGACAAGTACTAAGGGTGTACTGTATAGTCAAGTCTGGGCCCCTATATATATTAGGAGTAGTACTAAGGGTGCACTGTGCAGCCATGTCTGGGTCTCCTATATATTAGGACAAGTACTAAGGGTGCACTGTCTAGCTATGTCTGGGTCCCCTGTATATTAGGACAAGCACTAAGGGTGCACTGTGTAGTCATGTCTGTGCCACTATATATTAGGACAAGTACTAAGGGTGCACTGTGTAGTCATGTCTGGGTCCCCTATATATTAGGACAAGTACTAAAGGTGCACTGTATAGTCATGTCTGGGCTCCTATATATTAGGACAAGCTCTAAGGGTGTGCTGTGAAGTAATGTCTGGGTCCCCTATATATTAGGACGAGTACAAAGGGTGCCCTGTGTAGCCATGTCTGGGCCCCTATATATTAGGACAAGTACTAAAGGTGCACTCTGTAGTCATGTCTGGGTCCCATATATATTAGGACAAGTACTAAGGGTGCACTGTGTAGTCATGTCTGGGTCCCCTATATATTAGGACAAGTACTAAGGGTGCACTGTGTAGTCATGTCTGGGTCCCCTATATATTAGGACAAGTACTAAGGGTGCTCTGTGTAGTCATGTCTGGGTCCCATATATTTTAGGACAAGTACTAAGGGTGCACTGTGTAGCTATGTCTGGGTCCCCTATATATTAGGACAAGTACTAATGGTTCACTGTGTAGTCATGTCTGGGCCCCTATATATTAGGACAAGTACTAAGGGTGCACTGTGTAGCCATGTCTGGGTCCCTATATATAAATAGAAGTACTAAGGGTGTACTGTGTAGTCATGTCTGGGCCCCTATATATTAGGAAAAGTACTAAGGGTGCACTGTGTAGTCATGTCTGGGCCCCTTTATATAAGGACAAGTACTAAGGGTGTACTGTATAGTCAAGTCTGGGCCCCTATATATATTAGGAGTAGTACTAAGGGTGCACTGTGCAGCCATGTCTGGGTCTCCTATATATTAGGACAAGTACTAAGGGTGCACTGTCTAGCTATGTCTGGGTCCCCTGTATATTAGGACAAGCACTAAGGGTGCACTGTGTAGTCATGTCTGTGCCACTATATATTAGGACAAGTACTAAGGGTGCACTGTGTAGTCATGTCTGGGTCCCCTATATATTAGGACAAGTACTAAAGGTGCACTGTATAGTCATGTCTGGGCTCCTATATATTAGGACAAGCTCTAAGGGTGTGCTGTGAAGTAATGTCTGGGTCCCCTATATATTAGGACAAGTACAAAGGGTGCCCTGTGTAGCCATGTCTGGGCCCCTATATATTAGGACAAGTACTAAAGGTGCACTCTGTAGTCATGTCTGGGTCCCATATATATTAGGACAAGTACTAAGGGTGCACTGTGTAGTCATGTCTGGGTCCCCTATATATTAGGACAAGTACTAAGGGTGCACTGTGTAGTCATGTCTGGGTCCCCTATATATTAGGACAAGTACTAAGGGTGCTCTGTGCAGTCATGTCTGGGTCCCATATATTTTAGGACAAGTACTAAGGGTGCACTGTGTAGCTATGTCTGGGTCCCCTATATATTAGGACAAGTACTAATGGTTCACTGTGTAGTCATGTCTGGGCCCCTATATATTAGGACAAGTAATAAGGGTGCACTGTGTAGCCATGTCTGGGTCCCTATATATAAATAGAAGTACTAAGGGTGTACTGTGTAGTCATGTCTGGGCCCCTATATATTAGGAAAAGTACTAAGGGTGCACTGTGTAGCCATGTCTGGCCCCTATATATAAGGACAAGTACTAACGCTGTACTGTATAGTCATGTCTGGGCCCCTATATATTAGGACAAGTACTAAGGGTGTACTGTATAGTCAAGTCAGGGCCCCTATATATATTAGGAGTAGTACTAAGGGTGCACTGTGCAGCCATGTCTGGGTCTCCTATATATTAGGACAAGTACTAAGGGTGCACTGTCTAGCTATGTCTGGGTCCCCTGTATATTAGGACAAGCACTAAGGGTGCAGTGTGTAGTCATGTCTGTGCCACTATATATTAGGACAAGTACTAAGGGTGCACTGTGTAGTCATGTCTGGGTCCCCTATATATTAGGACAAGTACTAAAGGTGCACTGTATAGTCATGTCTGGGCTCCTATATATTAGGACAAGCTCTAAGGGTGTGCTGTGAAGTAATGTCTGGGTCCCCTATATATTAGGACAAGTACAAAGGGTGCCCTGTGTAGCCATGTCTGGGCCCCTATATATTAGGACAAGTACTAAAGGTGCACTCTGTAGTCATGTCTGGGTCCCATATATATTAGGACAAGTACTAAGGGTGCACTGTGTAGTCATGTCTGGGTCCCCTATATATTAGGACAAGTACTAAGGGTGCACTGTGTAGTCATGTCTGGGCCCCCTATATATTAGGACAAGTACTAAGGGTGCTCTGTGTAGTCATGTCTGGGTCCCATATATATTAGGACAAGTACTAAGGGTGCACTGTGTAGCTATGTCTGGGTCCCCTATATATTAGGACAAGTACTAATGGTTCACTGTGTAGCCATGTCTGGGCCCCTATATATAAGGAGAAGTACTAAGGGTGTACTGTATAGTCATGTCTGGGCCCCTATATATTAGGATAAGTACTAAGGGTGCGGTGTGTAGCCATGTCTGGGTCCTGATATATTAGGAAAAGTACTAACGGTGCACTGTGTAGCCATGTCTGGGTCCCTATATACAAGTACTAAGGGTTCACTGTGTAGTCATGTCTCGGTCCCCTCTATACTAGGACTAGTACTAACGATGCGCTGTGTAGTCATGTCTGGGCCCCTATATATTAGGACTAGTACTAACGGTGCACTGTGTAGCCATGTCGTGCCCCTATATATTAGGACAAGTACTAAAGGTTCACTGTGTAGTCATGACTGGGCCCCTACATATTAGGACAAGTACTAAGGGTGCACTGTGTAGTCATGTCTGGGCCCCTTTATATAAGGACAAGTACTAAGGGTGTACTGTATAGTCAAGTCTGGGCCCCTATATATTAGGAGTAGTTCTAAGGGTGCACTGTGCAGCCATGTCTGGGTCTCCTATATATTAGGACAAGTACTAAGGGTGCACTGTGTAGCTATGTCTGGGTCCCCTGTATATTAAAACAAGCACTAAGGGTGCACTGTGTAGTCATGTCTGTGCCCCTATATATTAGGACAAGTACTAAAGGTGCTCTGTGTAGTCATGTCTGGGTCCCCTATATATTAGGACAAGTACTAAGGGTGCACTGTGTAGTCATGTCTGGGTCCCCTATATATTAGGACAAGTACTAAGGGTGCTCTGTGTAGTCATGTCTGGGTCCCATATATATTAGGACAAGTACTAAGGGTGCACTGTGTAGCTATGTCTGGGTCCCCTATATATTAGGACTAGTACTAATGGTTCACTGTGTAGTCATGTTTGGCCCCTATATATTAGGACAAGTACTAAAAGTGCACTGTGTAGCCATGTCTGGGTCCCTACATATAAGGACAAGTACTAAGGGTGTACTGTGTAGTCATGTCTGGGCCCCTATACATTAGGACAAGTTCTAAGGGTGCACTGTGTAGCCATGTCTGGCCCCTATATATAAGGACAAGTACTAAGGCTGTACTGTATAGTCATGTCAGGGCCCCTATATATTAGGACAAGTACTAAGGGTGTACTGTGTAGTCATGTCTGGGTCCTGATATATTAGGACAAGTACTAACGGTGCACTGTGTAGCCATGTCTGGGTCCCTATATATTAGGACAAGTACTAAGGGTTCACTGTGTAGTCATGTCTCGGTCCCCTCTATATTAGGACTAGTACTAACGATGTGCTGTGTAGTCATGTCTGGGCCCCTATATATTAGGACTAGTACTAACGGTGCACTGTGTAGCCATGTCTTGCCCCTATATATTAGGACAAGTACTAATGGTTCACTGTATAGTCATGTCTGGGCCCCTATATATTAGGAGTAGTACTAAGGGTGCACTCTGTAGTCATGTCTGGGTCCCATATATATTAGGACAAGTACTAAGGGTGCAGTGTCCAGCTATGTCTTGGTCCCCTGTATATTAGGACAAGTACTAAGGGTGCAGTGTCCAGCTATGTCTTGGTCCCCTGTATATTAGGACAAGTACTAAGGGTGCACTGTGTAGTCATGTCTGGGTCCCCTACATATTAGGACAAGTACTAACGGTGCTCTGTGTAGTCATGTCTGGGTCCCATATATATTAGGACAAGTACTAAGGGTGCACTGTGTAGCTATGTCTGGGTCCCCTGTATATTAGGACAAGTACTAAGGGTGCACTATGTAGTCATGTCTTGGTCCCCATATATATTAGGACAAGTACTAAGGGTGCACTGTGTAGCCACGTCTTGGTCCCCATACATATAAGGACAAGTACTAAGGGTGCACTGTGTACTTATGTCAGGGTCTTCTATATATTAGGACAAGTACTAAGGGTGCACTGTGTAGCCATGTCTGGGTCCTGATATATTAGGACAAGTACTAATGGTGCACTGTGTAGCCATGTCTGGGTCCCTATATATTAGGACAAGTACTAAGGGTTTACTGTGTAGTCATATCTCGGTCCCCTCTATACTAGGACTAGTACTAACGGTGCACTGTGTAGTCATGTCTGGGCCCTATATATTAGGACAAGTACTAACGATGCACTGTGTAGCCATGTCTGGGCCCCTATATATTAGGACAAGTACTAATGGTTCACTGTGTAGTCATGTCAGGGCCCCTATATATTAGGACACGTACTAAGGGTGCACTGTGTAGTCATGTCTGGGCCCTATATATTAGTACAAATTCTAACGATGCACTGTGTAGCCATGTCTGGGCCCCTACATATTAGGACAAGTACTAAGGGTGCACTCTATAGTCATGTCTGGGTCCCCTATATATTAGGACAAGTACTAAGGGTGCAGTGTCTAGCTATGTCTTGGTCCCCTGTATATTAGGACAAGTACTAAGGGTGCACTGTGTAGTCATGTCTGGGTCCCCTATATATTAGGACAAGTACTAAGGGTGCACTGTGTAGTCATGTCTGGGTCCCCAATATATTAGGACAAGTACTAAGGGTGCTCTGTGTAGTCATGTCTGGGTCCCATATATATTAGGACAATTACTAAGGGTGCACTGTGTAGTCATGTCTTGCTCCCCATATATATAAGGACAAGCATTAAGGGTGCACTGTGTAGCCATGTCTGGTTCCCCTATATATTAGGACAAGTTCTAAGGGTGTACTGTGTAGTCATGTCTGGGTCCTCTATATATTAGGACAAGTACTAAGGGTGCGGTGTGTGACCATGTCTGGGTCCTGATATATTAGGACAAGTACTAACGGTGCACTGTGTAGCCATGTCTGGGTCCCTATATATTAGGACAAGTACTAAGGTTTCACTGTGTAGTCATGTCTCGCTCCCCTCTATACTAGGACTAGTACTAACGATGCGCTGTGTAGTCATGTCTGGCCCCCTATATATTAGGACTTGTACTAACGGTGCACTGTGTAGTCATGTCTGGGCCCTATATATTAGGACAAGTACTAACGATGCACTGTGTAGCCATGTCTGGGCCCCTATATATTAGGACAAGTACTAATGGTTCACTGTGTAGCCATGTCTGGGCCCCTATATATAAGGACAAGTACTAAGGGTGTACTGTATAGTCATGTCTGGGCCCCTTTATATTAGGACAAGTACTAAGGGTGCGGTGTGTAGCCATGTCTGGGTCCTGATATATTAGGACAAGTACTAACGGTGCACTGTGTAGCCATGTCAGGGTCCCTATATATTAGGACAAGTACTAAGGGTTCACTGTGTAGTCATGTCTCGGTCCCCTCTATACTAGGACTAGTACTAACGATGCGCTGTGTAGTCATGTCTGGGCCCCTATATATTAGGACTAGTACTAACGGTGCACTGTGTAGCCATGTCTTGCCCCTATATATTAGGACAAGTACTAATGGTTCACTGTGTAGTCATGTCTGGGTCCTCTATATATTAGGACAAGTACTAAGGGTGCGGTGTGTAGCCATGTCTGGGTCCTGATATATTAGGACAAGTACTAACGGTGCACTGTGTAGCCATGTCTGGGTCCCTATATATTAGGACAAGTACTAAGGGTTCACTGTGTAGTCATGTCTCGGTCCCCTCTATACTAGGACTAGTACTAACGATGCGCTGTGTAGTCATGTCTGGGCCCCTATATATTAGGACTAGTACTAACGGTGCACTGTGTAGCCATGTCTTGCCCCTATATATTAGGACAAGTACTAATGGTTCACTGTGTAGTCATGTCTGGGTCCTCTATATATTAGGACAAGTACTAAGGGTGCGGTGTGTAGCCATGTCTGGGTCCTGATATATTAGGACAAGTACTAACGGTGCACTGTGTAGCCATGTCTGGGTCCCTATATATTAGGACAAGTACTAAGGGTTCACTGTGTAGTCATGTCTCGGTCCCCTCTATACTAGGACTAGTACTAACGATGCGCTGTGTAGTCATGTCTGGGCCCCTATATATTAGGACTAGTACTAACGGTGCACTGTGTAGCCATGTCTTGCCCCTATATATTAGGACAAGTACTAATGGTTCACTGTATACTCATGTCTGGGCCCCTATATATTAGGAGTAGTACTAAGGGTGCACTGTGCAGCCATGTCTGGGTCTCCTATATATTAGGACAAGTACTAAGGGTGCACTGTGTAGCTATATCTGGGTCCCCTGTATATTAGGACAAGCGCTAAGGGTGCACTGTGTAGTCATGTCTGTGCCCCTATATATTAGGACAAGTACTAAGGGTGCTTTGTGTAGTCATGTCTGGGTCCCCTATATATTAGGCCAAGTAATAAGGGTGCACTGTATAGTCATGTCTGGGCTCCTGCATATTAGGACAAGCTCTAAGGGTGTGCTGTGAAGTAATGTCTGGGTCCCCTATATATTAGGACAAGTACTAAGGGTGCCCTGTGTAGCCATGTCTGGGCCCCTATATATTAGGACAAGTACTACAGGTGCACTCTGTAGTCATGTCTGGGTCCCATATATATTAGGACAAGTACTAAGGGTTCACTGTGTAGTCATGTCTCGGTCCCCTCTATACTAGGACTAGTACTAACAATGCGCTGTGTAGTCATGCCTGGGCCCCTATATATTAGGACTAGTACTAACGGTGCACTGTGTAGCCATGTCTTGCCCCTATATATTAGGACAAGTACTAATGGTTCACTGTGTAGTCATGTCTGGGCCCCTATATATTAGGACAAGTACTAAGGGTGCACTGTGTAGTCATGTCTGGGCCCCTTTATATAAGGACAAGTACTAAGGGTGTACTGTATAGTCATGTCTGGGCCCCTATATATTAGGAGTAGTACTAAGGGTGCACTGTGCAGCCATGTCTGGGTCCCCTATATATTAGGACAAGTATTAAGGGTGCACTGTATAGTCATGTCTGCGCTCCAATATATTAGGACAAGTACTAAAGGTGCACTCTGTAGTCATGTCTGGGTCTCCTATATATTAGGACAAGTACAAATGGTTCACTGTGTAGCCATGTCTGGGCCCCTATATATAAGGACAAGTACTAAGGGTGTACTGTATAGTCATGTCTGGGCCCCTTTATATTAGGACAAGTACTAAGGGTGCGGTGTGTAGCCATGTCTGGGTCCTGATATATTAGGACAAGTACTAACGGTGCACTGTGTAGCCATGTCAGGGTCCCTATATATTAGGACAAGTACTAAGGGTTCACTGTGTAGTCATGTCTCGGTCCCCTCTATACTAGGACTAGTACTAACGATGCGCTGTGTAGTCATGTCTGGGCCCCTATATATTAGGACTAGTACTAACGGTGCACTGTGTAGCCATGTCTTGCCCCTATATATTAGGACAAGTACTAATGGTTCACTGTGTAGTCATGTCTGGGTCCTCTATATATTAGGACAAGTACTAAGGGTGTACTGTATAGTCATGTCTGGGCCCCTATATATTAGGATAAGTACTAAGGGTGCGGTGTGTAGCCATGTCTGGGTCCTGATATATTAGGAAAAGTACTAACGGTGCACTGTGTAGCCATGTCTGGGTCCCTATATATTAGGACAAGTACTAATGGTTCACTATGTAGCCATGTCTGGGCCCCTATATATAAGGAGAAGTACTAAGGGTGTACTGTATAGTCATGTCTGGGCCCCTATATATAAGGAGAAGTACTAAGGGTGTACTGTATAGTCATGTCTGGGCCCCTATATATTAGGATAAGTACTAAGGGTGCGGTGTGTAGCCATGTCTGGGTCCTGATATATTAGGACAAGTATAACGATGCACTGTGTAGCCATGTCTGGGCCCTATATATTAGGACAAGTACTAATGGTTCACTGTGTAGCCATGTCTGGGCCCCTATATATAAGGAGAAGTACTAACGGTGTACTGTATAGTCATGTCTGGGCCCCTATATATTAGGATAAGTACTAAGGGTGCGGTGTGTAGCCATGTCTGGGTCCTGATATATTAGGAAAAGTACTAACGGTGCACTGTGTAGCCATGTCTGGGTCCCTATATACAAGTACTAAGGGTTCACTGTGTAGTCATGTCTCGGTCCCCTCTATACTAGGACTAGTACTAACGATGCGCTGTGTAGTCATGTCTGGGCCCCTATATATTAGGACTAGTACTAACGGTGCACTGTGTAGCCATGTCGTGCCCCTATATATTAGGACAAGTACTAAAGGTTCACTGTGTAGTCATGACTGGGCCCCTACATATTAGGACAAGTACTAAGGGTGCACTGTGTAGTCATGTCTGGGCCCCTTTATATAAGGACAAGTACTAAGGGTGTACTGTATAGTCAAGTCTGGGCCCCTATGTATTAGGAGTAGTTCTAAGGGTGCACTGTGCAGCCATGTCTGGGTCTCCTATATATTAGGACAAGTACTAAGGGTGCACTGTGGAGCTATGTCTGGGTTCCCTGTATATTAAAACAAGCACTAAGGGTGCACTGTGTAGTCATGTCTGTGCCCCTATATATTAGGACAAGTACTAAGGGTGCACTGTGTAGTCATGTCTGGGTCCCCTATATATTAGGACAAGTACTAAGGGTGCTCTGTGTAGTCATGTCTGGGTCCCATATATATTAGGACAAGTACTAAGGGTGCACTGTGTAGCTATGTCTGGGTCCCCTATATATTAGGACTAGTACTAATGGTTCACTGTGTAGTCATGTTTGGCCCCTATATATTAGGACAAGTACTAAAAGTGCACTTTGTAGCCATGTCTGGGTCCCTACATATAAGGACAAGTACTAAGGGTGTACTGTGTAGTCATGTCTGGGCCCCTATACATTAGGACAAGTTCTAAGGGTGCACTGTGTAGCCATGTTTGGCCCCTATATATAAGGACAAGTACTAAGGCTGTACTGTATAGTCATGTCAGGGCCCCTATATATTAGGACAAGTACTAAGGGTGTACTGTGTAGTCATGTCTGGGTCCTGATATATTAGGACAAGTACTAACGGTGCACTGTGTAGCCATGTCTGGGTCCCTATATATTAGGACAAGTACTAAGGGTTCACTGTGTAGTCATGTCTCGGTCCCCTCTATATTAGGACTAGTACTAACGATGTGCTGTGTAGTCATGTCTGGGCCCCTATATATTAGGACTAGTACTAACGGTGCACTGTGTAGCCATGTCTTGCCCCTATATATTAGGACAAGTACTAATGGTTCACTGTATAGTCATGTCTGGGCCCCTATATATTAGGAGTAGTACTAAGGGTGCACTCTGTAGTCATGTCTGGGTCCCATATATATTAGGACAAGTACTAAGGGTGCAGTGTCCAGCTATGTCTTGGTCCCCTGTATATTAGGACAAGTACTAAGGGTGCAGTTTCCAGCTATGTCTTGGTCCCCTGTATATTAGGACAAGTACTAAGGGTGCACTGTGTAGTCATGTCTGGGTCCCCTACATATTAGGACAAGTACTAACGGTGCTCTGTGTAGTCATGTCTGGGTCCCATATATATTAGGACAAGTACTAAGGGTGCACTGTGTAGCTATGTCTGGGTCCCCTGTATATTAGGACAAGTACTAAGGGTGCACTATGTAGTCATGTCTTGGTCCCCATATATATTAGGACAAGTACTAAGGGTGCACTGTGTAGCCACGTCTTGGTCCCCATACATATAAGGACAAGTACTAAGGGTGCACTGTGTACTTATGTCAGGGTCTTCTATATATTAGGACAAGTACTAAGGGTGCACTGTGTAGCCATGTCTGGGTCCTGATATATTAGGACAAGTACTAATGGTGCACTGTGTAGCCATGTCTGGGTCCCTATATATTAGGACAAGTACTAAGGGTTCACTGTGTAGTCATATCTCGGTCCCCTCTATACTAGGACTAGTACTAACGGTGCACTGTGTAGTCATGTCTGAGCCCTATATATTAGGACAAGTACTAACGATGCACTGTGTAGCCATGTCTGGGCCCCTATATATTAGGACAAGTACTAATGGTTCACTGTGTAGTCATGTCAGGGCCCCTATATATTAGGACACGTACTAAGGGTGCTCTGTGTAGTCATGTCTGGGCCCTATATATTAGTACAAATTCTAACGATGCACTGTGTAGCCATGTCTGGGCCCCTACATATTAGGACAAGTACTAAGGGTGCACTCTATAGTCATGTCTGGGTCCCCTATATATTAGGACAAGTACTAAGGGTGCAGTGTCTAGCTATGTCTTGGTCCCCTGTATATTAGGACAAGTACTAAGGGTGCACTGTGTAGTCATGTCTGGGTCCCCTATATATTAGGACAAGTACTAAGGGTGCACTGTGTAGTCATGTCTGGGTCCCCAATATATTAGGACAAGTACTAAGGGTGCTCTGTGTAGTCATGTCTTGCTCCCCATATATATAAGGACAAGCATTAAGGGTGCACTGTGTAGCCATGTCTGGTTCCCCTATATATTAGGGCAAGTTCTAAGGGTGTACTGTGTAGTCATGTCTGGGTCCTCTATATATTAGGACAAGTACTAAGGGTGCGGTGTGTGACCATGTCTGGGTCCCTATATATTAGGACAAGTACTAACGGTGCACTGTGTAGCCATGTCTGGGTCCCTATATATTAGGACAAGTACTAAGGTTTCACTGTGTAGTCATGTCTCGCTCCCCTCTATACTAGGACTAGTACTAACGATGCGCTGTGTAGTCATGTCTGGCCCCCTATATATTAGGACTAGTACTAACGGTGCACTGTGTAGTCATGTCTGGGCCCTATATATTAGGACAAGTACTAACGATGCACTGTGTAGCCATGTCTGGGCCCCTATATATTAGGACAAGTACTAATGGTTCACTGTGTAGCCATGTCTGGGCCCCTATATATAAGGACAAGTACTAAGGGTGTACTGTATAGTCATGTCTGGGCCCCTTTATATTAGGACAAGTACTAAGGGTGCGGTGTGTAGCCATGTCTGGGTCCTGATATATTAGGACAAGTACTAACGGTGCACTGTGTAGCCATGTCAGGGTCCCTATATATTAGGACAAGTACTAAGGGTTCACTGTGTAGTCATGTCTCGGTCCCCTCTATACTAGGACTAGTACTAACGATGCGCTGTGTAGTCATGTCTGGGCCCCTATATATTAGGACTAGTACTAACGGTGCACTGTGTAGCCATGTCTTGCCCCTATATATTAGGACAAGTACTAATGGTTCACTGTGTAGTCATGTCTGGGTCCTCTATATATTAGGACAAGTACTAAGGGTGCGGTGTGTAGCCATGTCTGGGTCCTGATATATTAGGACAAGTACTAACGGTGCACTGTGTAGCCATGTCTGGGTCCCTATATATTAGGACAAGTACTAAGGGTTCACTGTGTAGTCATGTCTCGGTCCCCTCTATACTAGGACTAGTACTAACGATGCGCTGTGTAGTCATGTCTGGGCCCCTATATATTAGGACTAGTACTAACGGTGCACTGTGCAGTCATGTCTGGGTCTCCTATATATTAGGACAAGTACTAAGGGTGCACTGTGTAGCTATGTCTGGGTCCCCTGTATATTAGGACAAGCACTAAGGGTGCACTGTGTTGTCATGTCTGTCCCCCTATATATTAGGACAAGTACTAAGGGTGCACTGTGTAGTCATCTCTGGGTCCCCTATATATTAGGACAAGTACTAAGGGTGCACTGTATAGTCATGTCTGGGCTCCTATATATTAGGACAAGCTCTAAGGGTGTGCTGTGAAGTAATGTCTGGGTCCCCTATATATTAGGACAAGTACAAAGGGTGCCCTGTGTAGCCATGTCTGGGCCCCTATATATTAGGACAAGTACTAAAGGTGCACTCTGTAGTCATGTCTGGGTCCCATATATATTAGGACAAGTACTAAGGGTGCAGTGTCCAGCTATGTCTTGGTCCCCTGTATATTAGGACAAGTACTAAGGGTGCACTGTGTAGTAATGTCTGGGTCCCTTATATATTAGGACAAGTACTAACGGTGCACTGTGTAGTCATGTCTGGGTCCCCTATATATTAGGACAAGTACTAAGGGTGCTCTGTGTAGTCATGTCTGGGTCCTGATATATTAGGACAAGTACTAACGGTGCACTGTGTAGCCATGTCAGGGTCCCTATATATTAGGACAAGTACTAAGGGTTCACTGTGTAGTCATGTCTCGGTCCCCTCTATACTAGGACTAGTACTAACGATGCGCTGTGTAGTCATGTCTGGGCCCCTATATATTAGGACTAGTACTAACGGTGCACTGTGTAGGCATGTCTTGCCCCTATATATTAGGACAAGTACTAATGGTTCACTGTGTAGTCATGTCTGGGGCCTCTATATATTAGGACAATTACTATGGGTGCGGTGTGTAGCCATGTCTGGGTCCTGATATATTAGGACAAGTACTAACGGTGCACTGTGTAGCCATGTCTGGGTCCCTATATATTAGGACAAGTACTAAGGGTTCACTGTGTAGTCATGTCTCGGTCCCCTCTATACTAGGACTAGTACTAACGATGCGCTGTGTAGTCATGTCTGGGCCCCTATATATTAGGACTAGTACTAACGGTGCACTGTGCAGTCATGTCTGGGTCTCCTATATATTAGGACAAGTACTAAGGGTGCACTGTGTAGCTATGTCTGGGTCCCCTGTATATTAGGACAAGCACTAAGGGTGCACTGTGTTGTCATGTCTGTCCCCCTATATATTAGGACAAGTACTAAGGGTGCACTGTGTAGTCATCTCTGGGTCCCCTATATATTAGGACAAGTACTAAGGGTGCACTGTATAGTCATGTCTGGGCTCCTATATATTAGGACAAGCTCTAAGGGTGTGCTGTGAAGTAATGTCTGGGTCCCCTATATATTAGGACAAGTACAAAGGGTGCCCTGTGTAGCCATGTCTGGGCCCCTATATATTAGGACAAGTACTAAAGGTGCACTCTGTAGTCATGTCTGGGTCCCATATATATTAGGACAAGTACTAAGGGTGCAGTGTCCAGCTATGTCTTGGTCCCCTGTATATTAGGACAAGTACTAAGGGTGCACTGTGTAGTAATGTCTGGGTCCCTTATATATTAGGACAAGTACTAACGGTGCACTGTGTAGTCATGTCTGGGTCCCCTATATATTAGGACAAGTACTAAGGGTGCTCTGTGTAGTCATGTCTGGGTCCCATATATATTAGGACAAGTACTAAGGGTGCACTGTGTAGCTATGTCTGGGTCCCCTATATATTAGGACTAGTACTAATGGTTCACTGTGTAGTCATGTCTGGGCCCCTATATATTAGGACAAGTACTAAAAGTGCACTGTGTAGCCATGTCTGGGTCCCTACATATAAGGACAAGTACTAAGGGTGTACTGTGTAGTGATGTCTGGACCCCTATATATTAGGACAAGTTCTAAGGGTGCACTGTGCAGCCATGTCTGGGTCCCTATATATAAGGACAAGTACTAAGGCTGTACTGTATAGTCATGTCTGGGCCCCTATATATTAGGACAAGTACTAAGGGTTCACTGTGTAGTCATGTCTCGGTCCCCTCTATACTAGGACTAGTACTAAAGATGCGCTGTGTAGTCATGTCTGGGCCCCTATATATTAGGACTAGTTCTAACGGTGCACTGTGTAGCCATGTCTTGCCCCTATATATTAGGACAAGTACTAATGGTTCACTGCATAGTCATGTCTGGGCCCCTATATATTAGGAGTAGTACTAAGGGTGCACTCTGTAGTCATGTCTGGGTCCCATATATATTAGGACAAGTACTAAGGGTGCAGTGTCCAGCTATGTCTTGGTCCCCTGTATATTAGGACAAGTACTAAGGGTGCAGTGTCCAGCTATGTCTTGGTCCCCTGTATATTAGGACAAGTACTAAGGGTGCACTGTGTAGTCATGTCTGGGTCCCCTATATATTAGGACAAGTACTAAGGGTGCACTGTGTAGCCATGTCTGGGTCCCCTCTATACTAGGACTAGTACTAACGATGCGCTGTGTAGTCATGTCTGGCCCCCTGTATATTAGGACTAGTACTAACGGTGCACTGTGTAGTCATGTCTGGGCCCTATATATTAGTACAAGTACTAACGATGCACTGTGTAGCCATGTCTGGGCCCCTATATATTAGGACAAGTACTAATGGTTCACTGTGTAGCCATGTCTGGGCCCCTATATATAAGGACAAGTACTAAGGGTGTACTGTATAGTCATGTCTGGGCCCCTATATATTAGGACAAGTACTAAGGGTGCGGTGTGTAGCCATGTCTGGGTCCTGATATATTAGGACAAGTGCTAACGGTGCACTGTGTAGCCATGTCAGGGTCCCTATATATTAGGACAAGTACTAAGGGTTCACTGTGTAGTCATGTCTCGGTCCGCTCTATACTAGGACTAGTACTAACGATGCGCTGTGTAGTCATGTCTGGGCCCCTATATATTAGGACTAGTACTAACGGTGCACTGTGTAGGCATGTCTTGCCCCTATATATTAGGACAAGTACTAATGGTTCACTGTGTAGTCATGTCTGGGTCCTCTATATATTAGGACAATTACTATGGGTGCGGTGTGTAGCCATGTCTGGGTCCTGATATATTAGGACAAGTACTAACGGTGCACTGTGTAGCCATGTCTGGGTCCATATATATTAGGACAAGTACTAAGGGTTCACTGTGTAGTCATGTCTCGGTCCCCTCTATACTAGGACTAGTACTAACGATGCGCTGTGTAGTCATGTCTGGGCCCCTATATATTAGGACTAGTACTAACGGTGCACTGTGTAGCCATGTCATGCCCCTATATATTAGGACAAGTACTAATGGTTCACTGTATAGTCATGTCTGGGCCCCTATATATTAGGAGTAGTACTAAGAGTGCACTGTGCAGCCATGTCTGGGTCTCCTATATATTAGGACAAGTACTAAGGGTGCACTGTGTAGCCATGTCTGGGTCCCCTATATATTAGGACAAGTACTAAGGGTGTACTGTGTAGTCATGTCTGTGCCCCTATGTATTAGGACAAGCTCTAAGGGTGTGCTGTGAAGTAATGTCTGGGTCCCCTATATATTAGGACAAGTACAAAGGGTGCCCTGTGTAGCCATGTCTGGGCCCCTATATATTAGGACAAGTACTAAGGGTGCACTGTGTAGCTATGTCTGGGTCCCCTATATATTAGGACTAGTACTAACGGTGCACTGTGTAGCCATGTCTTGCCCCTATATATTAGGACAAGTACTAATGGTTCACTGTGTAGTCATGTCTGGGTCCTCTATATATTAGGACAATTACTATGGGTGCGGTGTGTAGCCACGTCTGGGTCCTGATATATTAGGACAAGTACTAACGGTGCACTGTGTAGTCATGTCTCGGTCCCCTCTATACTAGGACTAGTACTAACGATGCGCTGTGTAGTCATGTCTGGGCCCCTATATATTAGGACAAGTACTAAGGGTGCGGTGTGTAGCCATGTCTGGGTCCTGATATATTAGGACAAGTACTAACGGTGCACTATGTAGCCATGTCTGGGTCCCTATATATAAAGTACTAAGGGTTCACTGTGTAGTCATGTCTCGGTCCCCTCTATACTAGGACTAGTACTAACGATGCGCTGTGTAGTCATGTCTGGGCCCCTATATATTAGGACAAGTACTAAGGGTGCGGTGTGTAGCCATGTCTGGGCCCCTATATATTAGGACAAGTACTAACGGTGCACTGTGTAGCCATGTCTGGGTCCCTATATATAAAGTACTAAGGGTTCACTGTGTAGTCATGTCTCGGTCCCCTCTATACTAGGACTAGTACTAACGATGCGCTGTGTAGTCATGTCTGGGCCCCTATATATTAGGACTAGTACTAACGGTGCACTGTGTAGCCATGTCTTGCCCCTATATATTAGGAAAAGTACTAATGGTTCACTGTGTAGTCATGACTGGGCCCCTATATATTAGGACATGTACTAAGGGTGCACTGTGTAGTCATGTCTGGGCCCCTTTATATAAGGACAAGTACTAAGGGTTTACTGTATAGTCAAGTCTGGGCCCCTATATATTAGGAGTAGTACTAAGGGTGCACTGTGCAGCCATGTCTGGGTCTCCTATATATTAGGACAAGTACTAAGGGTGCACTGTGTAGCTATGTCTGGGTCCCCTGTATATTAGGACAAGCACTAAGGGTGCACTGTGTAGTCATTTCTGTGCCCCTATATATTAGGACAAGTACTAAGGGTGCTCTGTGTAGTCATGTCTGGGTCCCCTATATATTAGGACAAGTACTAAGGGTGCACTGTGTAGTCATGTCTGGGTCCCCTATATATTAGGACAAGTACTAAAGGTGCACTGTATAGTCATGCCTGGGCTCCTATATATTAGGACAAGCTCTAAGGGTGTGCTGTGAAGTAATGTCTGGGTCCCCTATATATTAGGACAAGTACAAAGGGTGCCCTGTGTAGCCATGTCTGGGCCCCTATATATTAGGACAAGTACTAAAGGTGCACTCTGTAGTCATGTCGGGGTCCCATATATATTAGGACAAGTACTAAGGGTGCAGTGTCCAGCTATGTCTTGGTCCCCTGTATATTAGGACAAGTACTAAGGGTGCACTGTGTAGTCATGTCTGGGTCCCCTATATATTAGGACAAGTACTAAGGGTGCACTGTGTAGTCATGTCTGGGTCCCCTATATATTAGGACAAGTACTAAGGGTGCTCTGTGCAGTCATGTCTGGGTCCCATATATATTAGGACAAGTAGTAAGGGTGCACTGTGTAGCTTTGTCTGGGTCCCCTATATATTAGGACAAGTACTAATGGTTCACTGTGTAGTCATGTCTGGGCCCCTATATATTAGGACAAGTACTAAGGGTGCACTGTGTAGCCATGTCTTGGTCCCTATATATAAGGACAAGTACTAAGGGTGTACTGTGTAGTCATGTCTGGGCCCCTATATATTAGGACAAGTACTAAGGGTGCACTGTGTAGCCATGTCTGGCCCCTATATATATAAGGACAAGTACTAAGGCTGTACTGTATAGTCATGTCTGGGCCCCTATATATTAGGACAAGTACTAAGGGTGTACTGTGTAGTCATGTCTGGGTCCTCTATATTTTAGGACAAGTACTAAGGGTGCGGTGTGTAGCCATGTCTGGGTACTGATATATTAGGACAAGTACTAACGGTGCACTGTGTAGCCATGTCTGGGTCCCTATATATTAGGACAAGTACTAAGGGTTCACTGTGTAGTCATGTCTCGGTCCCCTCTATACTAAGACTAGTACTAACGATGCGCTGTGTAGTCATGTCTGGGCCCCTATATATTAGGACTAGTACTAACGGTGCACTGTGTAGCCATGTCTTGCCCCTATATATTAGGACAAGTACTAATGGTTCACTGTGTAGCCATGTCTGGGCCCCTATATATTAGGACAAGTACTAATGGTTCACTGTGTAGCCATGTCTGGGCCCCTATATATAAGGACAAGTACTAAGGGTGTACTGTATAGTCATGTCTGGGCCCCTATATATTAGGACAAGTACTAAGGGTGCGGTGTGTAGCCATGTCTGGGTCCTGATATATTAGGACAAGTACTAACGGTGCACTGTGTAGTCATGTCTCGGTCCCCTCTATACTAGGACTAGTACTAACGATGCGCTGTGTAGTCATGTCTGGGCCCCTATATATTAGGACTAGTACTAACGGTGCACTGTGTAGCCATGTCTTGCCCCTATATATTAGGACAAGTACTAATGGTTCACTGTGTAGTCATGACTGGGCCCCTATATATTAGGACAAGTACTAAGGGTGCACTGTGTAGTCATGTCTGGGCCCCTTTATATAAGGACAAGTACTAAGGGTGTACTGTATAGTCAAGTCTGGGCCCCTATATATTAGGACAAGTTCTAAGGGTGCACTGTGTAGCCATGTCTGGCCCCTATATATAAGGACAAGTACTAAGGCTGTACTGTATAGTCATGTCTGGGCCCCTATATATTAGGACAAGTACTAAGGGTCTACTGTGTAGTCATGTCTGGGTCCTGATATATTAGGACAAGTTCTAACTGTGCACTGTGTAGCCATGTCTGGGTCCCTATATATTAGGACAAGTACTAAGGGTTCACTGTGTAGTCATGTCTCGGTCCCCTCTATACTAGGTCTAGTACTAACGATGAGCTGTTTAGTCATGTCTGGGCCCCTATATATTAGGACTAGTACTAACGGTGCACTGTGTAGCCATGTCTTGCCCCTATATATTAGGACAAGTACTAATGGTTCACTGTATAGTCATGTATGAGCCCCTATATGTTAGGAGTAGTACTAAGGGTGCACTGTGCAGCCATGTCTGGGTCTCCTATATATTAGGACAAGTACTAAGGGTGCACTGTGTAGCTATGTCTGGGTCCCCTGCATATTAGGACAAGCACTAAGGGTGCACTGTGTAGTCATGTCTGTGCCCCTATATATTAGGACAAGTACTAAGGGTGCTCTGTGTAGTCATGTCTGGGTCCCCTATATATTAGGACAAGTACTAAGGGTGCACTGTGTAGTCATGTCTGGGTCCCCTATATATTAGGACAAGTAATAAGGGTGCACTGTATAGTCATATCTGGGCTCCTATATATTAGGACAAGCTCTAAGGGTGTGCTGTGAAGTAATGTCTGGGTCCCCTATATATTAGGACAAGTACTAAGGGTGCCCTGTGTAGCCATGTCTGGGCCCCTATATATTAGGACAAGTACTAAAGGTGCACTCTGTAGTCATGTCTGGGTCCCATATATATTAGGACAAGTACTAAAGGTGCAGTGTCCAGCTATGTCTTGGTCCCCTGTATATTAGGACAAGTACTAAGGGTGCACTGTGTAGTCATGTCTGGGTCCCCTATATATTAGGACAAGTACTAAGGGTGCACTGTGTAGTCATGTCTGGGTCCCCTGTATATTAGGACAAGTACTAAGGGTGCACTATGTAGTCATGTCTTGGTCCCCATATATATTAGGACAAGTACTAAGGGTGCACTGTGTAGCCACGTCTTCGTCCCCATAAATATTAGGACAAGTACTAAGGGTGCACTGTGTACTTATGTCTGGGTCCTCTATATATTAGGACAAGTACTAAGGGTGCACTGTGTAGCCATGTCTGGGTCCTGATATATTAGGACAAGTACTAATGGTGCACTGTGTAGCCATGTCTGGGTCCCCTGTATATTAGGACAAGTACTAAGGGTGCACTATGTAGTCATGTCTTGGTCCCCATATATATTAGGACAAGTACTAAGGGTGCACTGTGTAGCCACGTCTTGGTCCCCATAAATATTAGGACAAGTACTAAGGGTGCACTGTGTACTTATGTCTGGGTCCTCTATATATTAGGACAAGTACTAAGGGTGCACTGTGTAGCCATGTCTGGGTCCTGATATATTAGGACAAGTACTAATGGTGCACTGTGTAGCCATGTCTGGGTCCCTATATATTAGGACAAGTACTAAGGGTTCACTGTGTAGTCATGTCTCGGTCCCCTCTATTCTAGGACTAGTACTAACGGTGCACTGTGTAGCCATGTCTGGGCCCCTATATATTAGGACAAGTACTAATGGTTCACTGTGTAGTCATGTCTGGGCCCCTATATATTAGGACACGTACTAAGGGTGCACTGTGTAGTCATGTCTGGGCCCTATATATTAGTACAAATACTAACGATGCACTGTGTAGCCATGTCTGGGCCCCTACATATTAGGACAAGTACTAAGGGTGCACTCTGTAGTCATGTCTGGGTCCCCTATATATTAGGACAATTACTAAGGGTGCAGTGTCTAGCTATGTCTTGGTCACCTGTATATTAGGACAAGTACTAAGGGTGCACTGTGTAGTCATGTCTGGGTCCCCTATATATTAGGACAAATACTAAGGGTGCACTGTGTAGTCATGTCTGGGTCCCCTATATATTAGGACAAGTAATAAGGGTGTACTGTGTAGTCATGTCTGGGTCCTCTATATATTAGGACAAGTACTAAGGGTGCGGTGTGTAGCCATGTCTGGGTCCTGATATATTAGGACAAGTACTAACGGTGCACTGTGTAGCCATGTCTGGGTCCCTATATATTAGGACAAGTACTAAGGGTTCACTGTGTAGTCATGTCTCGGTCCCCTCTATACTAGGACTAGTACTAACGATGCGCTGTGTAGTCATGTCTGGGCCCCTATATATTAGGACTAGTACTAATGGTGCACTGTGTAGCCATGTCTTGCCCTTATATATTAGGACAAGTACTAATGGTTCACTGTATAGTCATGTCTGGGCCCCTATATATTAGGAGTATTACTAAGGGTGCACTGTGCAGCCATGTCTGGGTCTCCTATATATTAGGACAAGTACTAAGGGTGCGGTGTGTAGCCATGTCTGGGTCCTGATATATTAGGTTAAGTACTTACGGTGCACTGTGTAGCCATGTCTGGGTCCCTATTTATTAGGACAAGTACTAATGGTTCACTGTGTAGCCATGTCTGGGCCCCTATATATAAGGACAAGTACTAAGGGTGTACTGTATAGTCATGTCTGGGCCCCTATATATTAGGACAAGTACTAAGGGTGCACTGTGTAGCCATGTCTGGGTCGCTATATACAAGTACTAAGGGTTCACTGTGTAGTCATGTGTCGGTCCCCTCTATACTAGGACTAGTACTAACGATGCACTGTGTAGTCATGTCTGGGCCCCTATATATTAGGACTAGTACTAACGTTGCACTGTGTAGCCATGTCTTGCCCCTATATATTAGAACAAGTACTAATGGTTCACTGTGTGGTCATGACTGGGCTCCTATATATTAGGACAAGTACTAAGGGTGCACTGTGTAGTCATGTCTGGGCCCCTTTATATTAGGACAAGTACTAAGGGTGTACTGTATAGTAAAGTCTGGGCCCCTATACATTAGGACTAGTTCTATGGGTGCACTGTGTAGCCATGTCTGGCCCCTATATATAAGGACAAGTACTAAGGCTGTACTGTATAGTCATGTCTGGGCCCCTATATATTAGGACAAGTACTAAGGGTGTACTGTGTAGTCATGTCTGGGTCCTGATATATTAGGACAAGTACTAACGGTGCACTGTGTAGCCATGTCTGGGTCCCTATATATTAGGACAAGTACTAAGGGTTCACTGTGTAGTCATGTCTCGGTCCCCTCTATACTAGGACTAGTACTAACGATGCGCTGTGTAGTCATGTCTGGGCCCCTATATATTAGGACTAGTACTAACGGTGCACTGTGTAGCCATGTCTTGCCCCTATATATTAGGACAAGTACTAATGGTTCACTGTATAGTCATGTCTGGGCCCCTATATATTAGGAGTAGTACTAAGGTTGCACTGTGCAGCCATATCTGGGTCTCCTATATATTAGGACAAGTACTAAGGGTGCACTGTGTAGCTATGTCTGGGTCCCCTGCATATTAGGACAAGCACTAAGGGTGCACTGTGTAGTCATGTCTGTGCCCCTATATATTAGGACACGTACTAAGGGTGCACTGTGTAGTCATGTCTGGGCCCTATATATTAGTACAAATACTAACGATGCACTGTGTAGCCATGTCTGGGCCCCTACATATTAGGACAAGTACTAAGGGTGCACTCTGTAGTCATGTCTGGGTCCCCTATATATTAGGACAATTACTAAGGGTGCAGTGTCTAGCTTTGTCTTGGTCACCTGTATATTAGGACAAGTACTAAGGGTGCACTGTGTAGCCATGTCTGGGTCCCTATATATTAGGACAAGTACTAAGGGTTCACTGTGTAGTCATGTCTCGGTCCCCTCTATACTAGAACTAGTACTAACGATGCGCTGTGTAGTCATGTCTGGGCCCCTATGTATTAGGACTAGTACTAACGGTGCACTGTGTAGCCATGTCTTGCCCCTATATATTAGGACAAGTACTAATGGTTCACTGTATAGTCATGTCTGGGCCCCTATATATTAGGAGCAGTACTAAGGGTGCGGTGTGTAGCCATGTCTGGGTCCTGATATATTAGGACAAGTACTAACGGTGCACTGTGTAGCCATGTCTGGGTCCCTATATATTAGGACAAGTACTAAGGGTTCACTGTGTAGTCATGTCTCGGTCCCCTCTATACTAGGACTAGTACTAACGATGCGCTGTGTAGTCATGTCTGGGCCCCCTATATATTAGGAGCAGTACTAAGGGTGCACTGTGCAGCCATGTCTGGGTCTCCTATATATTAGGACAAGTACTAAGGGTGCACTGTGTAGTCATGTCTGTGCCCCTATATATTAGGACAAGTACTAAGGGTGCTCTGTGTAGTCATGTCTGGGTCCCCTATATATTAGGACAAGTACTAAGGGTGCACTGTGTAGTCATGTCTGGGTACCCTATATATTAGGACAAGTAATAAGGGTGCGCTGTATAGTCATGTCTGGGCTCCTATATATTAGGACAAGCTCTAAGGGTGTGCTGTGAAGTAATGTCTGGGTCCCCTATATATTAGGACAAGTACTAAGGGTGCCCTGTGTAGCCATGTCTGGGCCCCTATATAATAGGACAAGTACTAAAGGTGCACTCTGTAGTCATGTCTGGGTCCCATATATATTAGGACAAGTACTAAAGGTGCAGTGTCCAGCTATGTCTTGGTCCCCTGTATATTAGGACAAGTACTAAGGGTGCACTGTGTAGTCATGTCTGTGTCCCCTATATATTAGGACAAGTACTAAGGGTGCACTGTGTAGTCATGTCTGGGTCCCCTATATATTAGGAGAAGTACTAACGGTGCTCTGTGTAGTCATGTCTGGGTCCCATATATATTAGGACAAGTACTAAGGGTGCACTGTGTAGCTATGTCTGGGTCCCCTGTATATTAGGACAAGTACTAAGGGTGCACTATGTAGTCATGTCTTGGTCCCCATATATATTAGGACAAGTACTAAGGGTGCACAGTGTAGCCACGTCTTGGTCCCCATAAATATTAGGACAAGTACTAAGGGTGCACTGTGTACTTATGTCTGGGTCTTCTATATATTAGGACAAGTACTAAGGGTGCACTGTGTAGCCATGTCTGGGTCCTGATATATTAGGACAAGTACTAATGGTGCACTGTGTAGCCATGTCTGGGTCCCTATATATTAGGACAAGTACTAAGGGTTCACTGTGTAGTCATGTCTCGGTCCCCTCTATTCTAGGACTAGTACTAACGGTGCACTGTGTAGTCATGCCTGAGCCCTATATATTAGGACAAGTACTAACGATGCACTGTGTAGCCATGTCTGGGCCCCTATATATTAGGACAAGTACTAATGGTTCACTGTGTAGTCATGTCTGGGCCCCTATATATTAGGACACGTACTAAGGGTGCACTGTGTAGTCATGTCTGGGTCCCCTATATATTAGGACAAGTACTAAGGGTGCACTGTGTAGTCATGTCTGGGTCCCCTATATATTAGGACAAGTAATAAGGGTGTACTGTGTAGTTATGTCTGGGTCCTCTATATATTAGGACAAGTACTAAGGGTGCGGTGTGTAGCCATGTCTGGGTCCTGATATATTAGGACAAGTACTAACGGTGCACTGTGTAGCCATGTCTGGGTCCCTATATATTAGGACAAGTACTAAGGGTTCACTGTGTAGTCATGTCTCGGTCCCCTCTATACTAGGACTAGTACTAACGATGCGCTGTGTAGTCATGTCTGGGCCCCTATATATTAGGACTAGTATTAACGGTGCACTGTGTAGCCATGTCTTGCCCCTATATATTAGGACAAGTACTAATGGTTCACTGTATAGTCATGTCTGGGCCCCTATATATTAGGAGCAGTACTAAGGGTGCACTGTGCAGCCATGTCTGGGTCTCCTATATATTAGGACAAGTACTAAGGGTGCGGTGTGTAGCCATGTCTGGGTCCTGATATATTAGGTTAAGTACTTACGGTGCACTGTGTAGCCATGTCTGGGTCCCTATATATTAGGACAAGTACTAAGGCTGTACTGTATAGTCATGTCTGGGCCCCTATATATTAGGACAAGTACTGAGGGTGTACTGTGTAGTCATGTCTGGGTCCTGATATATTAGGACAAGTACTAACTGTGCACTGTGTAGTCATGTCTGGGTCCCATATATATTAGGACAAGTACTAAGGGTGCACTGTGTAGCCACGTCTTGTTCCCCATAAATATTAGGACAAGTACTAAGGGTGCACTGTGTACTTATGTCTGGGTCTTCTATATATTAGGACAAGTACTAAGGGTGCACTGTGTAGCCATGTCTGGGTCCTGATATATTAGGACAAGTACTAATGGTGCACTGTGTAGCCATGTCTGGGTCCCTATATATTAGGACAAGTACTAAGGGTTCACTGTGTAGTCATGTCTCGGTCCCCTCTATACTAGGACTAGTACTAACGGTGCACTGTGTAGTCATGCCTGGGCCCTATATATTAGGACAAGTACTAACGATGCACTGTGTAGCCATGTCTGGGCCCCTATATATTAGGACAAGTACTAATGGTTCACTGTGTAGTCATGTCTGGGCCCCTATATATTAGGACACGTACTAAGGGTGCACTGTGTAGTCATGTCTGGGCCCTATATATTAGTACAAATACTAACGATGCACTGTGTAGCCATGTCTGGGCCCCTACATATTAGGACAAGTACTAAGGGTGCACTCTGTAGTCATGTCTGGGTCCCCTATATATTAGGACAATTACTAAGGGTGCAGTGTCTAGCTTTGTCTTGGTCACCTGTATATTAGGACAAGTACTAAGGGTGCACTGTGTAGCCATGTCTGGGTCCCTATATATTAGGACAAGTACTAAGGGTTCACTGTGTAGTCATGTCTCGGTCCCCTCTATACTAGGACAAGTACTAAGGGTGCTCTGTTTAGTCATGTCTGGGTCCCATATATATTAGGACAATTACTAAGGGTGCACTGTGTAGCTGTGTCTGGGTCCCCTGTATATTAGGACAAGTACTAAGGGTGCACTGTGTAGTCATGTCTTGCTCCCCATATATATAAGGACAAGTATTAAGGGTGCACTGTGTAGCCATGTCTGGTTCCCCTATATATTAGGACAAGTTCTAAGGGTGCACTGTGTAGCCATGTCTGGGTCCCCTCTATACTAGGACTAGTACTAACGATGCGCTGTGTAGTCATGTCTGGCCCCCTATATATTAGGACTAGTACTAACGGTGCACTGTGTAGTCATGTCTGGGCCCTATATATTAGGACAAGTACTAACGATGCACTGTGTAGCCATGTCTGGGCCCCTATATATTAGGACAAGTACTAATGGTTCACTGTGTAGCCATGTCTGGGCCCCTATATATAAGGACAAGTACTAAGGGTGTACTGCATAGTCATGTCTGGGCCCCTATATATTAGGACAAGTACTAAGGGTGCGGTGTGTAGCCATGTCTGGGTCCTGATATATTAGGACAAGTACTAACGGTGCACTGTGTAGCCATGTCAGGGTCCCTATATATTAGGACAAGTACTAAGGGTTCACTGTGTAGTCATGTCTCGGTCCCCTCTATACTAGGACTAGTACTAACGATGCGCTGTGTAGTCATGTCTGGGCCCCTATATATTAGGACTAGTACTAACTGTGCACTGTGTAGCCATGTCTTGCCCCTATATATTAGGACAAGTACTAATGGTTCACTGTGTAGTTATGTCTGGGTCCTCTATATATTAGGACAATTACTATGGGTGCGGTGTGTAGCCATGTCTGGGTCCTGATATATTAGGACAAGTACTAACGGTGCACTGTGTAGCCATGTCTGGGTCCCTATATATTAGGACAAGTACTAAGGGTTCACTGTGTAGTCATGTCTCGGTCCCCTCTATACTAGGACTAGTACTAACGATGCGCTGTGTAGTCATGTCTGGGCCCCTATATATTAGGACAAGTACTAACTGTGCACTGTGTAGTCATGTCTGGGTCCCATATATATTAGGACAAGTACTAAGGGTGCACTGTGTACCCACGTCTTGTTCCCCATAAATATTAGGACAAGTACTAAGGGTGCACTGTGTACTTATGTCTGAGTCTTCTATATATTAGGACAAGTACTAAGGGTGCACTGTGTAGCCATGTCTGGGTCCTGATATATTAGGACAAGTACTAATGGTGCACTGTGTAGCCATGTCTGGGTCCCTATATATTAGGACAAGTACTAAGGGTTCACTGTGTAGTCATCTCTCGGTCCCCTCTATACTAGGACTAGTACTAACGATGCGCTGTGTAGTCATGTCTGGGCCCCTATATATTAGGACTAGTATTAACGGTGCACTGTGTAGCCATGTCTTGCCCCTATATATTAGGACAAGTACTAATGGTTCACTGTATAGTCATGTCTGGGCCCCTATATATTAGGAGCAGTACTAAGGGTGCACTGTGCAGCCATGTCTGGGTCTCCTATATATTAGGACAAGTACTAAGGGTGCGGTGTGTAGCCATGTCTGGGTCCTGATATATTAGGTTAAGTACTTACGGTGCACTGTGTAGCCATGTCTGGGTCCCTATATATTAGGACAAGTACTAAGGCTGTACTGTATAGTCATGTCTGGGCCCCTATATATTAGGACAAGTACTGAGGGTGTACTGTGTAGTCATGTCTGGGTCCTGATATATTAGGACAAGTACTAACTGTGCACTGTGTAGTCATGTCTGGGTCCCATATATATTAGGACAAGTACTAAGGGTGCACTGTGTAGCCACGTCTTGTTCCCCATAAATATTAGGACAAGTACTAAGGGTGCACTGTGTACTTATGTCTGGGTCTTCTATATATTAGGACAAGTACTAAGGGTGCACTGTGTAGCCATGTCTGGGTCCTGATATATTAGGACAAGTACTAATGGTGCACTGTGTAGCCATGTCTGGGTCCCTATATATTAGGACAAGTACTAAGGGTTCACTGTGTAGTCATGTCTCGGTCCCCTCTATACTAGGACTAGTACTAACGGTGCACTGTGTAGTCATGCCTGGGCCCTATATATTAGGACAAGTACTAACGATGCACTGTGTAGCCATGTCTGGGCCCCTATATATTAGGACAAGTACTAATGGTTCACTGTGTAGTCATGTCTGGGCCCCTATATATTAGGACACGTACTAAGGGTGCACTGTGTAGTCATGTCTGGGCCCTATATATTAGTACAAATACTAACGATGCACTGTGTAGCCATGTCTGGGCCCCTACATATTAGGACAAGTACTAAGGGTGCACTCTGTAGTCATGTCTGGGTCCCCTATATATTAGGACAATTACTAAGGGTGCAGTGTCTAGCTTTGTCTTGGTCACCTGTATATTAGGACAAGTACTAAGGGTGCACTGTGTAGCCATGTCTGGGTCCCTATATATTAGGACAAGTACTAAGGGTTCACTGTGTAGTCATGTCTCGGTCCCCTCTATACTAGGACAAGTACTAAGGGTGCTCTGTTTAGTCATGTCTGGGTCCCATATATATTAGGACAATTACTAAGGGTGCACTGTGTAGCTGTGTCTGGGTCCCCTGTATATTAGGACAAGTACTAAGGGTGCACTGTGTAGTCATGTCTTGCTCCCCATATATATAAGGACAAGTATTAAGGGTGCACTGTGTAGCCATGTCTGGTTCCCCTATATATTAGGACAAGTTCTAAGGGTGCACTGTGTAGCCATGTCTGGGTCCCCTCTATACTAGGACTAGTACTAACGATGCGCTGTGTAGTCATGTCTGGCCCCCTATATATTAGGACTAGTACTAACGGTGCACTGTGTAGTCATGTCTGGGCCCTATATATTAGGACAAGTACTAACGATGCACTGTGTAGCCATGTCTGGGCCCCTATATATTAGGACAAGTACTAATGGTTCACTGTGCAGCCATGTCTGGGCCCCTATATATAAGGACAAGTACTAAGGGTGTACTGCATAGTCATGTCTGGGCCCCTATATATTAGGACAAGTACTAAGGGTGCGGTGTGTAGCCATGTCTGGGTCCTGATATATTAGGACAAGTACTAACGGTGCACTGTGTAGCCATGTCAGGGTCCCTATATATTAGGACAAGTACTAAGGGTTCACTGTGTAGTCATGTCTCGGTCCCCTCTATACTAGGACTAGTACTAACGATGCGCTGTGTAGTCATGTCTGGGCCCCTATATATTAGGACTAGTACTAACTGTGCACTGTGTAGCCATGTCTTGCCCCTATATATTAGGACAAGTACTAATGGTTCACTGTGTAGTTATGTCTGGGTCCTCTATATATTAGGACAATTACTATGGGTGCGGTGTGTAGCCATGTCTGGGTCCTGATATATTAGGACAAGTACTAACGGTGCACTGTGTAGCCATGTCTGGGTCCCTATATATTAGGACAAGTACTAAGGGTTCACTGTGTAGTCATGCCTCGGTCCCCTCTATACTAGGACTAGTACTAACGATGCGCTGTGTAGTCATGTCTGGGCCCCTATATATTAGGACAAGTACTAACTGTGCACTGTGTAGTCATGTCTGGGTCCCATATATATTAGGACAAGTACTAAGGGTGCACTGTGTACCCACGTCTTGTTCCCCATAAATATTAGGACAAGTACTAAGGGTGCACTGTGTACTTATGTCTGAGTCTTCTATATATTAGGACAAGTACTAAGGGTGCACTGTGTAGCCATGTCTGGGTCCTGATATATTAGGACAAGTACTAATGGTGCACTGTGTAGCCATGTCTGGGTCCCTATATATTAGGACAAGTACTAAGGGTTCACTGTGTAGTCATCTCTCGGTCCCCTCTATACTAGGACTAGTACTAACGGTGCACTGTGTAGTCATGCCTGGGCCCTATATATTAGGACAAGTACTAACGATGCACTGTGTAGCCATGTCTGGGCCCCTATATATTAGGACAAGTACTAATGGTTCACTGTGTAGTCATGTCTGGGCCCCTATATATTAGGACACGTACTAAGGGTGCACTGTGTAGTCATGTCTGGGCCCTATATATTAGTACAAATACTAACGATGCACTGTGTAGCCATGTCTGGGCCCCTACATATTAGGACAAGTACTAAGGGTGCACTCTGTAGTCATGTCTGGGTCCCCTATATATTAGGACAATTACTAAGGGTGCAGTGTCTAGCTATGTCTTGGTCACCTGTATATTAGGACAAGTACTAAGGGTGAACTGTGTAGTCATGTCTGGGTCCCCTATATATTAGGACAAGTACTAAGGGTGCACTGTGTAGTCACGTCTGGGTCCCCTATATATTAGGACAAGTACTAAGGGTGCTCTGTTTTGTCATGTCTGGGTCCCACATATATTAGGACAATTACTAAGGGTGCACTGTGTAGCTGTGTCTGGGTCCCCTGTATATTAGGACAAGTGACTGTGTAGTCATGTCTTGCTCCCCATATATATAAGGACAAGTATTAAGGGTGCACTGTGTAGCCATGTCTGGTTCCCCTATATATTAGGACAAGTTCTAAGGGTGCACTGTGTAGCCATGTCTGGGTCCCCTCTATACTAGGACTAGTACTAACGATGCGCTGTGTAGTCATGTCTGGCCCCCTATATATTAGGACTAGTACTAACGGTGCACTGTGTAGTCATGTCTGGGCCCTATATATTAGGACAAGTACTAACGATGCACTGTGTAGCCATGTCTGGGCCCCTATATATTAGGACAAGTACTAATGGTTCACAGTGTAGCCATGTCTGGGCCCCTATATATAAGGACAAGTACTAAGGGTGTACTGCATAGTCATGTCTGGGCCCCTATATATTAGGACAAGTACTAAGGGTGCGGTGTGTAGCCATGTCTGGGTCCTGATATATTAGGACAAGTACTAACGGTGCACTGTGTAGCCATGTCAGGGTCCCTATATATTAGGACAAGTACTAAGGGTTCACTGTGTAGTCATGTCTCGGTCCCCTCTATACTAGGACTAGTACTAACGATGCGCTGTGTAGTCATGTCTGGGCCCCTATATATTAGGACTAGTACTAACTGTGCACTGTGTAGCCATGTCTTGCCCCTATATATTATGACAAGTACTAATGGTTCACTGTGTAGTTATGTCTGGGTCCTCTATATATTAGGACAATTACTATGGGTGCGGTGTGTAGCCATGTCTGGGTCCTGATATATTAGGACAAGTACTAACGGTGCACTGTGTAGCCATGTCTGGGTCCCTATATATTAGGACAAGTACTAAGGGTTCACTGTGTAGTCATGTCTCGGTCCCCTCTATACTAGGACTAGTACTAACGATGCGCTGTGTAGTCATGTCTGGGCCCCTATATATTAGGACTAGTACTAACGGTGCACTGTGTAGCCATGTCTTGCCCCTATATATTAGGACAAGTACTAATGGTTCACTGTGTAGTCATGTCTGGGTCCTCTATATATTAGGACAAGCACTAAGGGTGCGGTGTGTAGCCATGTCTGGGTCCTGATATATTAGGACAAGTACTAACGGTGCACTGTGTAGCCATGTCTGGGTCCCTATATTTTTAGACAAGTACTAAGGGTTCACTGTGTAGTCATGTCTCGGTCCCCTCTATACTAGGACTAGTACTAACGATGCGCTGTGTAGTCATGTCTGGGCCCCTACATATTAGGACTAGTACTAACAATGCACTGTGTAGCCATGTCATGCCCCTATATATTAGGACAAGTACTAATGGTTCACTGTATAGTCATGTCTGGGCCCCTATATATTAGGAGTAGTACTAAGGGTGCACTCTGTAGCCATGTCTGGGTCTCCTATATATTAGGACAAGTACTAAGGGTGCACTGTGTAGCTATGTTTGGGTCCCCTGTATATTAGGACAAGCACTAAGGGTGCACTGTGTAGTCATGTCTGTGCCCCTATATATTAGGACAAGTACTAAGGGTGCTCTGTGTAGTCATGTCTGGGTCCCCTATATATTAGGACAAGTACTAAGGGTGCGGTGTGTAGCCATGTCTGGGTCCTGATATATTAGGTTAAGTACTTACGGTGCACTGTGTAGCCATGTCTGGGTCCCTATATATTAGGACAAGTACTAAGGCTGTACTGTATAGTCATGTCTGGGCCCCTATATATTAGGACAAGTACTGAGGGTGTACTGTGTAGTCATGTCTGGGTCCTGATATATTAGGACAAGTACTAACTGTGCACTGTGTAGTCATGTCTGGGTCCCATATATATTAGGACACGTACTAAGGGTGCACTGTGTAGCCACGTCTTGTTCCCCATAAATATTAGGACAAGTACTAAGGGTGCACTGTGTACTTATGTCTGGGTCTTCTATATATTAGGACAAGTACTAAGGGTGCACTGTGTAGCCATGTCTGGGTCCTGATATATTAGGACAAGTACTAATGGTGCACTGTGTAGCCATGTCTGGGTCCCTATATATTAGGACAAGTACTAAGGGTTCACTGTGTAGTCATGTCTCGGTCCCCTCTATACTAGGACTAGTACTAACGGTGCACTGTGTAGTCATGCCTGGGCCCTATATATTAGGACAAGTACTAACGATGCACTGTGTAGCCATGTCTGGGCCCCTATATATTAGGACAAGTACTAATGGTTCACTGTGTAGTCATGTCTGGGCCCCTATATATTAGGACACGTACTAAGGGTGCACTGTGTAGTCATGTCTGGGCCCTATATATTAGTACAAATACTAACGATGCACTGTGTAGCCATGTCTGGGCCCCTACATATTAGGACAAGTACTAAGGGTGCACTCTGTAGTCATGTCTGGGTCCCCTATATATTAGGACAATTACTAAGGGTGCAGTGTCTAGCTTTGTCTTGGTCACCTGTATATTAGGACAAGTACTAAGGGTGCACTGTGTAGCCATGTCTGGGTCCCTATATATTAGGACAAGTACTAAGGGTTCACTGTGTAGTCATGTCTCGGTCCCATCTATACTAGGACAAGTACTAAGGGTGCTCTGTTTAGTCATGTCTGGGTCCCATATATATTAGGACAATTACTAAGGGTGCACTGTGTAGCTGTGTCTGGGTCCCCTGTATATTAGGACAAGTACTAAGGGTGCACTGTGTAGTCATGTCTTGCTCCCCATAAATATAAGGACAAGTATTAAGGGTGCACTGTGTAGCCATGTCTGGTTCCCCTATATATTAGGACAAGTTCTAAGGGTGCACTGTGTAGCCATGTCTGGGTCCCCTCTATACTAGGACTAGTACTAACGATGCGCTGTGTAGTCATGTCTGGCCCCCTATATATTAGGACTAGTACTAACGGTGCACTGTGTAGTCATGTCTGGGCCCTATATATTAGGACAAGTACTAACGATGCACTGTGTAGCCATGTCTGGGCCCCTATATATTAGGACAAGTACTAATGGTTCACTGTGTAGCCATGTCTGGGCCCCTATATATAAGGACAAGTACTAAGGGTGTACTGCATAGTCATGTCTGGGCCCCTATATATTAGGACAAGTACTAAGGGTGCGGTGTGTAGCCATGTCTGGGTCCTGATATATTAGGACAAGTACTAACGGTGCACTGTGTAGCCATGTCAGGGTCCCTATATATTAGGACAAGTACTAAGGGTTCACTGTGTAGTCATGTCTCGGTCCCCTTTATACTAGGACTAGTACTAACGATGCGCTGTGTAGTCATGTCTGGGCCCCTATATATTAGGACTAGCACTAACTGTGCACTGTGTAGCCATGTCTTGCCCCTATATATTAGGACAAGTACTAATGGTTCACTGTGTAGTTATGTCTGGGTCCTCTATATATTAGGACAATTACTATGGGTGCGGTGTGTAGCCATGTCTGGGTCCTGATATATTAGGACAAGTACTAACGGTGCACTGTGTAGCCATGTCTGGGTCCCTATATATTAGGACAAGTACTAAGGGTTCACTGTGTAGTCATGTCTCGGTCCGCTCTATACTAGGACTAGTACTAACGATGCGCTGTGTAGTCATGTCTGGGCCCCTATATATTAGGACAAGTACTAACTGTGCACTGTGTAGTCATGTCTGGGTCCCATATATATTAGGACAAGTACTAAGGGTGCACTGTGTACCCACGTCTTGTTCCCCATAAATATTAGGACAAGTACTAAGGGTGCACTGTGTACTTATGTCTGAGTCTTCTATATATTAGGACAAGTACTAAGGGTGCACTGTGTAGCCATGTCTGGGTCCTGATATATTAGGACAAGTACTAATGGTGCACTGTGTAGCCATGTCTGGGTCCCTATATATTAGGACAAGTACTAAGGGTTCACTGTGTAGTCATGTCTCGGTCCCCTCTATACTAGGACTAGTACTAACGGTGCACTGTGTAGTCATGCCTGGGCCCTATATATTAGGACAAGTACTAACGATGCACTGTGTAGCCATGTCTGGGCCCCTATATATTAGGACAAGTACTAATGGTTCACTGTGTAGTCATGTCTGGGCCCCTATATATTAGGACACGTACTAAGGGTGCACTGTGTAGTCATGTCTGGGCCCTATATATTAGTACAAATACTAACGATGCACTGTGTAGCCATGTCTGGGCCCCTACATATTAGGACAAGTACTAAGGGTGCACTCTGTAGTCATGTCTGGGTCCCCTATATATTAGGACAATTACTAAGGGTGCAGTGTCTAGCTATGTCTTGGTCACCTGTATATTAGGACAAGTACTAAGGGTGAACTGTGTAGTCATGTCTGGGTCCCCTATATATTAGGACAAGTACTAAGGGTGCACTGTGTAGTCACGTCTGGGTCCCCTATATATTAGGACAAGTACTAAGGGTGCTCTGTTTAGTCATGTCTGGGTCCCATATATATTAGGACAATTACTAAGGGTGCACTGTGTAGCTGTGTCTGGGTCCCCTGTATATTAGGACAAGTACTAAGGGTGCACTGTGTAGTCATGTCTTGCTCCCCATATATATAAGGACAAGTATTAAGGGTGCACTGTGTAGCCATGTCTGGTTCCCCTATATATTAGGACAAGTTCTAAGGGTGCACTGTGTAGCCATGTCTGGGTCCCCTCTATACTAGGACTAGTACTAACGATGCGCTGTGTAGTCATGTCTGGCCCCCTATATATTAGGACTAGTACTAACGGTGCACTGTGTAGTCATGTCTGGGCCCTATATATTAGGACAAGTACTAACGATGCACTGTGTAGCCATGTCTGGGCCCCTATATATTAGGACAAGTACTAATGGTTCACAGTGTAGCCATGTCTGGGCCCCTATATATAAGGACAAGTACTAAGGGTGTACTGCATAGTCATGTCTGGGCCCCTATATATTAGGACAAGTACTAAGGGTGCGGTGTGTAGCCATGTCTGGGTCCTGATATATTAGGACAAGTACTAACGGTGCACTGTGTAGTCATGTCTGGGCCCCTATATATTAGGACTAGTACTAACTGTGCACTGTGTAGCCATGTCTTGCCCCTATATATTAGGACAAGTACTAATGGTTCACTGTGTAGTTATGTCTGGGTCCTCTATATATTAGGACAATTACTATGGGTGCGGTGTGTAGCCATGTCTGGGTCCTGATATATTAGGACAAGTACTATCGGTGCACTGTGTAGCCATGTCTGGGTCCCTATATATTAGGACAAGTACTAAGGGTTCACTGTGTAGTCATGTCTCGGTCCCCTCTATACTAGGACTAGTACTAACGATGCGCTGTGTAGTCATGTCTGGGCCCCTATATATTAGGACTAGTACTAACGGTGCACTGTGTAGCCATGTCTTGCCCCTATATATTAGGACAAGTACTAATGGTTCACTGTGTAGTCATGTCTGGGTCCTCTATATATTAGGACAAGCACTAAGGGTGCGGTGTGTAGCCATGTCTGGGTCCTGATATATTAGGACAAGTACTAACGGTGCACTGTGTAGCCATGTCTGGGTCCCTATATTTTTAGACAAGTACTAAGGGTTCACTGTGTAGTCATGTCTCGGTCCCCTCTATACTAGGACTAGTACTAACGATGCGCTGTGTAGTCATGTCTGGGCCCCTATATATTAGGACTAGTACTAACGATGCACTGTGTAGCCATGTCATGCCCCTACATATTAGGAGAAGTACTAATGGTTCACTGTATAGTCATGTCTGGGCCCCTATATATTAGGAGTAGTACTAAGGGTGCACTCTGTAGCCATGTCTGGGTCTCCTATATATTAGGACAAGTACTAAGGGTGCACTGTGTAGCTATGTTTGGGTCCCCTGTATATTAGGACAAGCACTAAGGGTGCACTGTGTAGTCATGTCTGTGCCCCTATATATTAGGACAAGTACTAAGGGTGCTCTGTGTAGTCATG
>NW_027101780.1:0-26409 GCF_035609145.1 Eleutherodactylus coqui | reverse complement strand
AGGCTCCCTCTCCGGAATCGAACCCTGATTCCCCGTTACCCGTGGTCACCATGGTAGGCGCAGAAAGTACCATCGAAAGTTGATAGGGCAGACGTCCGAATGGATCGTCGCCGCCACGGGAGGGCGGTGCGATCTGCCCGAGGTTATCTAGAGTCGCCAAGGCGGCCGGGGGGCGGCGGGCGGGCGGGCGCCCGGGCGCGACGCGCGGGCCCGGGCGGCGGAGAGCGAACCCCCCGCGCGCCCGGCGCGCGCCGCCCCCTTGGCGGGCGCCCGTGGGCCGCCGCGGGCCACACCCGGATTGGTTTTGGTCTGATAAATGCACGCATCCCTGGGGGTCAGCGCTCGTCGGCATGTATTAGCTCTAGAATTACCACAGTTATCCGAGTAACTGGTTTGGAGCGATCAAAGGAACCATAACTGATTTAATGAGCCATTCGCAGTTTCACTGTACCGGCCGTGTGTACTTACACGTGCATGGCTTAATCTTTGAGACAAGCATATGCTACTGGCAGGATCAACCAGGTAGCCGCCGAGGGGAGACGACAACGACGGGGACCACCGCTCCACCGTCCACCTCTCTCTCACTCTCTCGGAGGCTCGCCCGCCGAGGCGCACGGGCCTCGGAGGCTCGCCGCTCGAGGCGCACGGGCCTCGGGCGGCCGGGGGTGGAAAGGGATCCACCCCCCCGCGGGAAGGGGACGCGCGCCGGCGCCCGGACGCGGGAGCGCCGACCCGGGGCGAGCGCGGGCGGCGGGGGTGCAACACCCCCCCACACACCGTCTCGCTCTCCGGGAAAGACGCGTCCGTCCGCGGGCCGCCGTCCCCTATCCCCGCGCCGCTCCGGACCGCCCGCCTCGGCCGAAGCCCGAGGGGACAGGCGGGGGTCCTTCGCGCTCGGGAAAACCGTCACGCGAAACAAAGGGGGCCGCGCCGCGCTCTCGGCCGCCCTGAGGCGGGAGAGCTCGGGTCGTTGTCGCTCGGCGTCGACCCCCGACGCCATCGCACGGTGCCTGGGAAAGGGCTGCATCCCTGAGCCACGCGTCCCCCGGAGTGCTCCCCCCGCAGGGGGCTCCGCGAGGTGTCGCGGCGGCAGGGTCGCTCGCCTTCTTCCGCCTCGGACCGTCTGCGCGAAGCCAACCTCCCGGCGGGAGGGTAGACCGAAGGGGGTCGCCCGTCCTTGTGACCCCGCGGAGGGGGCCAAGGGCGGGACTCTGGCTCGGGGGACGGGAGGGGCGCCCGCGCGTCCCCTTCCCCGTCGCCGAGAGCCGTACGCCGGCGTGTGGACCTGCTCGCCGGAGTTCGTCCGGGGCTCGGTAGGGGTGCTCGGCCCTTGAGGTCCTGCCCCGGACAGGGGCGCGGCGAGGGTCCCCTGGCCGCGTCGGCTCTCACGTCGACCCACTCTCTCGCGTGGGATGGCGGCGCGGAAGGCCTCGGCCCGGCATCTCGGAGGGGGGTCGCCCGGGCGGGCAAGCCGGCCAGCCTGCTGGCCCCGCGGCCTGCGCAGGCGGGGTGGGGGGGACTCTTGCTCTCGGTGGCTCTGCCCCAGGAGGGTGCGGGGTGGCGGCAGAGGGGAGGCCGCCGCGGGTGCTTCGAGTTTGAGAAATACTCACTTGGTCAGAGACCGCACACCGCTCGTTCCCTTATATGCAAAAAAGGTGTTCGTCCTGACGTTTTGCGAGGCCTTATTTTACCGTCGTCGGCGCTATCAGGGGAAACACGCCCGCTCCTTCCGTCTCCCTGGAACCGCGCCTCGGCCCCGAGGGCCCAGGTTCAACCTCATACCGGTTCTCACGACATGCATCGACACTCGGTGCAACTCCAGCAGCCGCAGCTCCCGCCGGCCCGGCCAGCCAGGTACGCACCCCTGGTCGGCGCTTGGAGCGTTTGCACTTTGTCGTTTTTTTCTCCAAGACTCCTATCTGCCAACTGCTGTGGACTTCAGCGGTGGCTGCCGCGGGCTATGCGCGGCCTCCTGGGGGTCCCGCCTGCCCGCGCAGGCAGCTAGGACGGGGTTATCAGCAAAGCCTGTGAGGCGCTCTCATGGGGAGGGGGGGCTCCGCAGCCCCCCAAGGTGGCTTCGTACACCTCTTGAACGTTGCGGCCCGGCCGCTCGGAGAGAGCGGTGTCTACCCGGGCAGACAGCCTGTCGGCCCCGCGGCCTGGGCAGGCGGAGCAGGTACTCTTGCGCTCGGGGGCTCTGCTCGGCCCGGAGAGTTGTGTGCGGGGCGCCGTCGCCTCGCTGGAACCAGGGGCGTCGTGACGTTCGCGCGCGCCTAGCCGCCGCCAGAACAGGCCAGAAAGGTTGAGCTGCATACGGATCTAAGCCGTTGCCCAAACTAACTCTGGCCCGTGTGACACAGCCGCGCGCGCGCTTTCCTACGACACTCGACCGCCGGGCTCCCTCGGCCTGGGAGGCACTCTCGGGGCGGGGGGCACCGCAGCCCCCCAAGGTGGCTTCGTACACCTCTTGAACGTGGCGCCCGGCCGCTCGGAGAGCGGGGTCTACCCGGGCAGACAGCCTGTTGGCCCCGCGGCCTGGACAGGCGGAGCGGGGACACTTGCGCTCGGGGGCTCTGCTCCAAGGAGCGAGAGCGGCCACTCTGCTCGGCCCGGAGAGTGGGGTGCGGGGCGCCGTCGCATCGCTGGAGCCAGGGGCGTCGTGCCGTGCGCGCACGCCTAGCCGCCGCCAGAACAGGCCGGAAAGGTTGAGCTGCATACGGATCTAAGCCGTTGCCCAAACTAACTCTGGCCCGTGTGACCGACACAGCCGCGCACGCGCTTTCCTACGACACTCGACCGCCGGGCTCCCTCGGCCTGGGAGGCACTCTCGGGGCGGGGGGCACCGCAGCCCCCCAAGGTGGCTTCCGTACACCTCTTGAACGTTGGGGCCCGGCCGCTCGGAGAGCGGGGTCTACCCGGGCAGACAGCCTGTCGGCCCCGCGGCCTGGACAGGCGGAGCGGGGACTCTTGCGCTCGGGGGCTCTGCTCCAAGGAGCGAGAGCGGCCGCTCTGCACGGCCCGGAGAGCGGGGTGCGGGGCGCCGTCGCCTCGCTGGAACCAGGGGCGTCGTGACGTTCGCGCGCGCCTAGCCGCCGCCAGAACAGGCCGGAAAGGTTGAGCTGCATACGGATCTAAGCCGTTGCCCAAACTAACTCTGGCCCGTGTGACCGACACAGCCGCGCACGCGCTTTCCTACGACACTCGACCGCCAGGCTCCCCTCGGCCTGGGAGGCACTCTCGGGGCGGGGGGCACCGCAGCCCCCCAAGGTGGCTTCGTACACCTCTTGAACGTGGCGCCCGGCCGCTCGGAGAGCGGGGTCTACCCGGGCAGACAGCCTGTCGGCCCCGCGGCCTGGACAGGCGGAGCGGGGACACTTGCACTCGGGGGCTCTGCTCCAAGGAGCGAGAGCGGCCACTCTGCTCGGCCCGGAGAGTGGGGTGCGGGGCGCCGTCGCATCGCTGGAGCCAGGGGCGTCGTGCCGTGCGCGCACGCCTAGCCGCCGCCAGAACAGGCCGGAAAGGATGAGCTTCATACGGATCTAAGCCGTTGCCCAAACTACCTCTGGCCCCTGTGACCGACACAGCCGTGGCACGCGCTTTCCTACGACACTCGACCGCCGGGCTCCCTCGGCCTGGGAGGCACTCTCGGGGAGGGGGGCACCGCAGCCCCCCCAAGGTGGCTTCCGTACACCTCTTGAACGTTGGGGCCCGGCCGCTCGGAGAGCGGGGTCTACCCGGGCAGACAGCCCGTCGGCCCCGCGGCCTGGACAGGCGGAGCGGGGACAAGCCAAGGCTACCGGCGGGCGGGATCGACCGGGTAGCCGCCGTGGGGAACACAACTTGGACGTCTCGCGCCGTCGCGGACCACCGTCCTCCGTCTCTCTCTCCCTCTCTCGGAAGGGAGGCCGCCCGAGGCGCACGGGCCTCGGACGGCCAGGGGTGGAAGGGCTCCACCCCAAGGTGGCTTCCGTACACCTCTTGAACGTTGGGGCCCGGCCGCTCGGTGAGAGCGGGGTCTACCCGGGCAGACAGCCCGTCGGCCCCGCGGCCTGGACAGGCGGAGCGGGGACAAGCCAAGGCTACCGGCGGGCGGGATCGACCGGGTAGCCGCCGTGGGGAACACAACTTGGACGTCTCGCGCCGTCGCGGACCACCGTCCTCCGTCTCTCTCTCCCTCTCTCGGAAGGGAGGCCGCCCGAGGCGCACGGGCCTCGGACGGCCAGGGGTGGAAGGGCTCCACCCCAAGGTGGCTTCCGTACACCTCTTGAACGTTGGGGCCCGGCCGCTCGGTGAGAGCGGGGTCTACCCGGGCAAACAGCCCGTCGGCCACGCGGCCTGGACAGGCGGAGCGGGGGCAAGCCAAGGCTACCGGCGGGCGGGATCGACCGGGTAGCCGCCGTGGGGAACACAACTTGGACGTCTCGCGCCGTCGCGGACCACCGTCCTCCGTCTCTCTCTCCCTCTCTCGGAAGGGAGGCCGCCCGAGGCGCACGGGCCTCGGACGGCCAGGGGTGGAAGGGCTCCACCCCAAGGTGGCTTCCGTACACCTCTTGAACGTTGGGGCCCGGCCGCTCGGTGAGAGCAGGGTCTACCCGGGCAAACAGCCTGTCGGCCACGCGGCCTGGACAGGCGGAGTGGGGGCAAGCCAAGGCTACCGGCGGGCGGGATCGACCGGGTAGCCGCCGTGGGGAACACAACTTGGACGTCTCGCGCCGTCGCGGACCACCGTCCTCCGTCTCTCTCTCCCTCTCTCGGAAGGGAGGCCGCCCGAGGCGCACGGGCCTCGGACGGCCAGGGGTGGAAGGGCTCCACCCCAAGGTGGCTTCCGTACACCTCTTGAACGTTGGGGCCCGGCCGCTCGGTGAGAGCAGGGTCTACCCGGGCAGACAGCCCGTCGGCCCCGCGGCCTGGACAGGCGGAGCGGGGACAAGCCAAGGCTACCGGCGGGCGGGATCGACCGGGTAGCCGCCGTGGGGAACACAACTTGGACGTCTCGCGCCGTCGCGGACCACCGTCCTCCGTCTCTCTCTCCCTCTCTCGGAAGGGAGGCCGCCCGAGGCGCACGGGCCTCGGACGGCCAGGGGTGGAAGGGCTCCACCCCAAGGTGGCTTCCGTACACCTCTTGAACGTTGGGGCCCGGCCGCTCGGTGAGAGCGGGGTCTACCCGGGCAAACAGCCCGTCGGCCACGCGGCCTGGACAGGCGGAGCGGGGGCAAGCCAAGGCTACCGGCGGGCGGGATCGACCGGGTAGCCGCCGTGGGGAACACAACTTGGACGTCTCGCGCCGTCGCGGACCACCGTCCTCCGTCTCTCTCTCCCTCTCTCGGAAGGGAGGCCGCCCGAGGCGCACGGGCCTCGGACGGCCAGGGGTGGAAGGGCTCCACCCCAAGGTGGCTTCCGTACACCTCTTGAACGTTGGGGCCCGGCCGCTCGGTGAGAGCAGGGTCTACCCGGGCAAACAGCCTGTCGGCCACGCGGCCTGGACAGGCGGAGTGGGGGCAAGCCAAGGCTACCGGCGGGCGGGATCGACCGGGTAGCCGCCGTGGGGAACACAACTTGGACGTCTCGCGCCGTCGCGGACCACCGTCCTCCGTCTCTCTCTCCCTCTCTCGGAAGGGAGGCCGCCCGAGGCGCACGGGCCTCGGACGGCCAGGGGTGGAAGGGATCCACCCCCCGCGGGAAGGGGACGCGCGGCGGCACCCGGACGCGGGAGCGTTGACCCGGGGGTCTTTACTCCGCCGAGGCGTAGCCCGGAGAAGGAGCGAGACCGGCCGGCGGGGGTGGAACACCCCCTCATGCCTCGCTCCTTCTGGGGATAAAGCGCGTCGTCCGCAGGCCGCCGTCCCCTATCCCCGCCCTGGACCGCCCGCATCGGCCGGAGCCCGAGGGGACAGGCGGGGGTCCTTCGCTTTCGGGAAAACCGTCACCAAACGTGGGGCCCGTGGCCCCGCTCTCGGCCGCCCTGAGGCGGGAGAGCCCGGATCGTTCTCTCTCTCGGCGTCGGCCCCACCGACGCCGTCGCACGGTGGCCTGGGAAAGGGCTGCACCCCCTGCGCCACGCTTCTCCCCCGGAGTACTCCCCCCGCAGGGGGCTCCGCGGGGTGTCCCGACGCGCAGAGTCGCTCGCCTTCTTCCGCGGGGGACGGGAGGGACGCCCACGCGCGTCCCTTCCCCATCCTCGAGAGCCGTACGCGCCGAGGGTGAACCCGCTCGCCGGGGCGCCGGGGAGCAGGGCCCTTGTGGTCCTTCCCCGGACATGGGCGCGGCGAGGGTCCCCCGGCCGCGACGGCTCTCCCGTTGACCCACTCTCTCGCCTTGGGTGGTGGTGATGGAGGCGGCTGCCTACGCCTCAGCCCGGCATCTCGGAGGGGGGTCGCCCGGGCAGCCAGCCAGCCAGCCTGTTGGCCCCGCGGCCTGCACAGGCGGAGTGGGGACACTTGCGCTCTATGACTCTGCTCCCAGGGAGGTGGCAGAGGGGCGGCCGCGGTGCTTTGACTTTGAGCGGTCCCCACTCCAGCACTCTGAGAAATAGTCACTTTGTCAAAGACCGCACACCGCTCGTTCCCTTATATGCAAAAAAGGTGTTCGTCCTGACGTTTTGCGAGCCCTTATTTTACCGTCGTCGGCGCTATCAGGGGAAACAGGCCCGCTCCTTCCGCCTTCATGGAACCGTAGCTCGGCCCCGAGGGCCCAGGATTACCCTCATACCGGTTCTCACGACATGCGTCGACACTCGGCTCGGCCCCGGCAGCCGCAGCTCCCGCCGGCCCGGCCAGCCGGGTCCGCACCCCTGGCCGGCGCCTGGAGCGTCTGGACTTTGTCGTTTTCTCTCCAAGACTCGTCTCTGCCAACTGCCGTGGACTTCGGCGGGGGCTGCCGCGGGCTGTGCCCGGCCTCTTGGGGGTCCCGCCTGCCCGCGCAGGCAGCTAGGACAGGGTTATCAGCGCTCTCAGGGGGGCCTCCGCAGACCCCCCACAGGTGGCTTCGTACACCTCTTGAACGTGGCGCCCGGCCGCTCGGTGAGAGCGGGGTCTTCCCAGGCAAGCCGCCTGTGGGCCCCGCGGCCTGGACAGGCGGAGCGGAGACAAGCCCAGGCTACCGGTAGGATCGACCGGCTGGCAGTCGTGGTGGAGCAACGGGGACGCCTCGCGCCGCCGCGGGCCGCCGTCCTCCGTCTCTCTCCCACTCTCGGAGGCAGGCCGCCCGAGGCCAACGGGCCTCGGACGGCGTGGGGTGGAAGGGCTCCACCCCAGGGGAAGAAAACACGCCCGCGCGCGTTTGCACAGTCTGCCCCGGCCCGGCATCTCGGAGGGGGGTCGCCCGGGCAGCCAGCCAGCCTGTCGGCCCCGCGGCCTGCACAGGCGGAGTGGGGACCCTCGCGCTCGATGACTCTGCTCCCAGGGAGGTGGCAGAGGGGCGGCCGCGGTGCTTTGACTTTGAGCGGTCCCCACTCCGCACATTGAGAAATAGTCACTTTGTCAAAGACCGCACACCGCTCGTTCCCTTATATGCAAAAAAGGTGTTCGTCCTGACGTTTTGCGAGGCCCTAATTTACCGCCGTCGGCGCTATCAGGGGAAACGGGCCCGCTCCTTCCGCCCTCCTGGAACCGTGCCTCGGCCCGGAGCGACCAGGATTACCCTCATACCGGTTCTCACGACATGCATTGACACTCGGCTCAGCCCCGGCAGCCGCAGCTCCCGCCGGCCCGGCCAGCCGGGTCCGCCCCCCGTGGCCGGCGCCTGGAGCGTTTGGACTTTGTCGTTTTTTCAAAGACTCATCTCTGCCAACTGCCCTGGGCTTCAGCAGTGGCTGCCGCGGGCTGTGCACGGCCTCCTGGGGGAGTCCCGCCTGCCCGCGCAGGCAGCTAGGACAGGGTTATCAGCGCTCTCAGGGGGGCCTCCGCAGACCCCCCACAGGTGGCTTCGTACACCTCTTGAACGTGGCGCCCGGCCGCTCGGAGAGCGGGGTCTACCCGGGCAGCCAGCCGGCCTGTCGGCCCCGCGGCCTGGACAGGCGGAGTGGGGACACTCGCGCTCGATGACTCTGCTCCCAGGGAGGTGGCAGAGGGGCGGCCGCGGTGCTTTGACTTTGAGCGGCCCCCACTCCCTTCCCAGCACTCTGAGAAATAGTCACTTTGTCAAAGACCGCACACCGCTCGTTCCCTTATATGCAAAAAAGGTGTTCGTCCTGACGTTTTGCGAGGCCTTAATTTACCGCCGTCGGCGCTATCAGGGGGAACAGGCCCGCTCCTTCCGCCTTCCTGGAACCGTGCCTCGGCCCCGAGGGCCCAGGATTACCCTCATACCGGTTCTCACGACAAGCATCGACACTCGGCTCAGCCCCAGCCGCCGCAGCTCCCGCCGGCCCGGCCAGCCGGGTCCGCCCTCCGTGGCCGGCGCCTGGAGCGTTTGGACTTTGTCGTTTTTCTCAAAGACTCATCTCTGCCAACTGCCGTGGGATTCAGCAGGGGCTGCCACGGCTGTTCCCCGCCTCCTGGGTGTCCTGCCCTGCAACACCGGAGGGTCAGGGGGGGTCTTGAGCAACTACTGGTAGGTGCAGCACCTCGGGGGCCCTCTGCAGCCAGCACACTGCTGCCAACAGCCCGCTCCCCATCACCAGCCAGCCCCTTCTGCATACATCTGGCGGGGGTGCTTTTTTGACTTCCCCCATTTTGGCCTATGGGGAAAAGCCAGGGGGAAAACCTCCAGAGTCAGGCCAACCTCCTGGAACTCCAGCTCGGCCTGGAGCTACTGGTTTGCCCCCTTCCCGGTTCTCAGGACATGCCTTGACACTCGGCTCTTCCCCAGCCGCCGCAGCTCCCCTCGGCCCGGCCAGCCGGGTCCGCCCCCCTGACCGGCGCCCGGAGCAGTTTGGACTTTGTCGTTTTTTTTCTCCAAGACTCATCTCTGCCAACTGCCAAGGACTTCAGCAGGGGCTGCCACCTGCTGTTCCCCGCCAATGGGTGTCCTACCCTGCAACACCGGAGGCTCAGGCAGGGTCTTGAGCAACTGCTGGTAGGTGCTCTCAGGGGGCCCCTCCACACCCCCAGGCCCACATCCAGGGCCTCCCTCCCGGCCCCTGGAGCAGCCAGCACCCCCTCACCGTCAGCACTCTCTCCCCGTTGGGACTGTGAAACTTTTCTGACCGTGCAAGCTTCGTCAAACGGCAAGGGGGCAACCGGCGTTCTGTGCCCGGCCTCCTGGGGTCCTGCCCGGGCACATCGGAGGCTCAGCCTGGGTTTTCAGCCACCACGGGCAGGTGCACTCAGGGGGCCCTCCGCAGCCGCCCATGCACACCTCTGCAGCCAGCACACCGCTGCCAACAGCCCGCTCCCCATCACCAGCCAGCCCCTTCTGCATACATCTGGCGGGGGTGCTTTTTTGACTTCCCCCCTTTTGGCCTATGGGGAAAAGCCAAGGGGAAAACCTCCAGAGTCAGGCCGACCTCCTGGAACTAGAGCTCGGCCTGGAGCCACCGGTTTGTCCCCTTCCCGGTTCTCAGGACCTGCACTGACACTCGGCTCAGCACCGGCAGCTGCAGCCCCCGCCGGCCCGGCCAGCCGGGTCCGCACCCCTGGCCGGCACGCCTGGAGCGTTTGGACTTTGTCATTTTCATGACTTGTCTCCTCAGACATTGTCCGACTGCAAGGGGGGCGGCCGCGGTCCGTGCCCAGCCTCCAGGGGTTGCCCCCGGCCCCTGGAGCAGCCAGCACCCCCTCGCCGTCACCACTCTCTCCCCATTGGGACTTTGAAACTTTTCTGACCGTGCAAGCTTCGTCAAACGGCAAGGGGGCAACCGGCGTTCTGTGCCCGGCCTCCTGGGGTCCTGCCCGGGCACATCGGAGGCTCAGCCTGGGTTTTCAGCCACCACGGGCAGGTGCACTCAGGGGGCCCTCCGCAGCCGCCCATGCACACCTCTGCAGCCAGCACACCGCTGCCAACAGCCCGCTCCCCATCACCAGCCAGCCCCTCTGCATACATCTGCTGGGGGTGCTTTTTTGACTTCCCCCATTGTGGCCAATGGGAAAATGCCAAGGGGAAAACCTCCGGAGTCAGGCCCACCTCCTGGAACTCCATCCCGGCCTGGAGCTACTAGTTTGTCCCCTTTCCGGTTCTCAGGACATGCATTGACACTCGGCTCTTCCCAAGCCGCCGCAGCTCCCGCCGGCCCGTCCAGCCGGGTCCGCACCCCTGGCCGGCGCCTGGAGCGTTTGGACTTTGTCGTTTTTCCTCAAAGACTCATCTCTGCCAACTGCCCTGGGCTTCAGCAGTGGCTGCCGCGGGCTGTGCACGGCCTACTGGGGGGTCCCGCCTGCCCGCGCAGGCAGCTAGGACAGGGCTCTCAGCAAGGGCTTGGAGGCGGTGTCAGGGGGGCCTCCGCAGCACCCCCAAGGTGGCTTCCTACACCTCTCGAACGTTGGGGCCCGGCCGCTCGGAGAGCGGGGTCTGCCCGGGCAGCCAGCCAGCCTGTCGGCCCCGCGGCCTGGACAGGCGGAGTGGGGACACTCGCGCTCGATGACTCTGCTCCCAGGGAGGTGGCAGAGGGGCGGCCGCGGTGCTTTGACTTTGAGCGGTCCCCACTCCTCAGCACATTGAGAAATAGTCACTTTGTCAAGGACCGCACACCGCTCGTTCCCTTATATGCAAAAAAGGTGTTCGTCCTGACGTTTTGCGAGGCCCTAATTTACCGCCGTCGGCGCTATCAGGGGAAACGGGCCCGCTCCTTCCGCCCTCCTGGAACCGTGCCTCGGCCCGGAGCGACCAGGATTACCCTCATACCGGTTCTCACGACATACATCGACACTCGGCTCAGCCCCGGCAGCCGCAGCTCCCGCCGGCCCAGCCAGCCGGGTCCGCCACCCTGGCCGGCACGCCTGGAGCGTTTGGACTTTGTCGTTTTTTCAAAGACTCATCCCTGCCAACGACTTCAGCAGGGGCTGCCACCTGCTGTTCCCCGCCAATGGGTGTCCTGACCTGCAACACCGGAGGGTCATGGGGGGTCTTGAGCAACTACTGGTAGGTGCAGCACCTCGGGGGCCCTCTGCAGCCAGCACACTGCTGCCAACAGCCCGCTCCCCGTCACCCCCCAGCCCCTCTGCATACATCTGCCGGGGGTGCTTTTTTGACTTCCCCCATGTTGGCCTATGGGGAAAAGCCAGGGGGAAAACCTCCAGAGTCAGGCCGACCTCCTGGAACCCTAGCCCGGCCTGGAGCTACTGGTTTGCCCCCTTCCCGGTTCTCAGGACATGCCTTGACACTCGGCTCTTCCCCAGCCGCCGCAGCTCCCGTCGGCCCGGCCAGCCGGGTCCGCCCCCCTGACCGGCGCCTGGAGCAGTTTGGACTTTGTCATTTTTTTCAAAGACTCATCTCTGCCAAGGACTTCAGCAGGGGCTGCCACCTGCTTTTCCCCGCCAATGGGTGTCCTGCCCTGCAACACCGGAGGCTCAGGCAGGGTCTTGAGCAACTGCTGGTAGGTGCTCTCAGGGGGCCCCGCCACACCCCCAGGCCCACCTCCAGGGCCTCCCTCCCGGCCCCTGGAGCAGCCAGCACCCCCCTCACCGTCAGCACTCTCTCCCCGTTGGGACTTTGAAACTTTTCTGACCGTGCAAGCTTCATCAAACGGCAAGGGGGCAACCGGCGTTCTGTGCCCGGCCTCCTGGGGTCCTGCCCGGGCACATCGGAGGCTCAGCCTGGGTTTTCAGCCACCACGGGCAGGTGCACTCGGGGGGCCCTCCGCAGCCGCCCATGCACACCTCTGCAGCCAGCACACCGCTGCCAACAGCCCGCTCCCCATCACCAGCCAGCCCCTCTGCATACATCTGCTGGGGGTGCTTTTTTGACTTCCCCCATTGTGGCCAATGGGAAAATGCCAAGGGGAAAACCTCCGGAGTCAGGCCCACCTCCTGGAACTCCATCCCGGCCTGGAGCTACTAGTTTGTCCCCTTTCCGGTTCTCAGGACATGCATTGACACTCGGCTCTTCCCAAGCCGCCGCAGCTCCCGCCGGCCCGTCCAGCCGGGTCCGCACCCCTGGCCGGCGCCTGGAGCGTTTGGACTTTGTCGTTTTTCCTCAAAGACTCATCTCTGCCAACTGCCCTGGGCTTCAGCAGTGGCTGCCGCGGGCTGTGCACGGCCTACTGGGGGGTCCCGCCTGCCCGCGCAGGCAGCTAGGACAGGGCTCTCAGCAAGGGCTTGGAGGCGGTGTCAGGGGGGCCTCCGCAGCACCCCCAAGGTGGCTTCCTACACCTCTCGAACGTTGGGGCCCGGCCGCTCGGAGAGCGGGGTCTGCCCGGGCAGCCAGCCAGCCTGTCGGCCCCGCGGCCTGGACAGGCGGAGTGGGGACACTCGCGCTCGATGACTCTGCTCCCAGGGAGGTGGCAGAGGGGCGGCCGCGGTGCTTTGACTTTGAGCGGTCCCCACTCCTCAGCACATTGAGAAATAGTCACTTTGTCAAGGACCGCACACCGCTCGTTCCCTTATATGCAAAAAAGGTGTTCGTCCTGACGTTTTGCGAGGCCCTAATTTACCGCCGTCGGCGCTATCAGGGGAAACGGGCCCGCTCCTTCCGCCCTCCTGGAACCGTGCCTCGGCCCGGAGCGACCAGGATTACCCTCATACCGGTTCTCACGACATACATCGACACTCGGCTCAGCCCCGGCAGCCGCAGCTCCCGCCGGCCCAGCCAGCCGGGTCCGCCACCCTGGCCGGCACGCCTGGAGCGTTTGGACTTTGTCGTTTTTTCAAAGACTCATCCCTGCCAACGACTTCAGCAGGGGCTGCCACCTGCTGTTCCCCGCCAATGGGTGTCCTGACCTGCAACACCGGAGGGTCATGGGGGGTCTTGAGCAACTACTGGTAGGTGCAGCACCTCGGGGGCCCTCTGCAGCCAGCACACTGCTGCCAACAGCCCGCTCCCCGTCACCCCCCAGCCCCTCTGCATACATCTGCCGGGGGTGCTTTTTTGACTTCCCCCATGTTGGCCTATGGGGAAAAGCCAGGGGGAAAACCTCCAGAGTCAGGCCGACCTCCTGGAACCCTAGCCCGGCCTGGAGCTACTGGTTTGCCCCCTTCCCGGTTCTCAGGACATGCCTTGACACTCGGCTCTTCCCCAGCCGCCGCAGCTCCCGTCGGCCCGGCCAGCCGGGTCCGCCCCCCTGACCGGCGCCTGGAGCAGTTTGGACTTTGTCATTTTTTTCAAAGACTCATCTCTGCCAAGGACTTCAGCAGGGGCTGCCACCTGCTTTTCCCCGCCAATGGGTGTCCTGCCCTGCAACACCGGAGGCTCAGGCAGGGTCTTGAGCAACTGCTGGTAGGTGCTCTCAGGGGGCCCCGCCACACCCCCAGGCCCACCTCCAGGGCCTCCCTCCCGGCCCCTGGAGCAGCCAGCACCCCCCTCACCGTCAGCACTCTCTCCCCGTTGGGACTTTGAAACTTTTCTGACCGTGCAAGCTTCATCAAACGGCAAGGGGGCAACCGGCGTTCTGTGCCCGGCCTCCTGGGGTCCTGCCCGGGCACATCGGAGGCTCAGCCTGGGTTTTCAGCCACCACGGGCAGGTGCACTCGGGGGGCCCTCCGCAGCCGCCCATGCACACCTCTGCAGCCAGCACACCGCTGCCAACAGCCCGCTCCCCATCACCAGCCAGCCCCTCTGCATACATCTGCCGGGGGTGCTTTTTTGACTTCCCCCATTTTGGCCAATGGGAAAAGCCAGGGGGAAAACCTCCAGAGTCAGGCCGACCTCCTGGAACTCCAGCTCGGCCTGGAGCTACTGGTTTGTCCCCTTCCCGGTTCTCAGGACATGCATCGACACTCGGCTCAGCCCCGGCAGCCGCAGCCCCCGCCAGCCCGGCCAGCCGGGTCCGCCCCCCTGGCCGGCGCCTGGAGCGTTTGGACTTTGTCATTTTCATGACTTGTCTCCTCGAACTTTGTTCGACTGCAAGGGGGTGTGCCCAGCCTCCAGGGGTTGCCCCCGGCCCCTGGAGCAGCCAGCTCCCCCTCGCCCTCAACACTCTCTCTCCGTGGGGACTTTGAAACTTTTTCTGACCGTGCAAGCTTCATCGGACGGCAAGGGGGCAAGCTGTGGTCTGTGCCCGGCCTCCTGGGTTCCTGCCCGGGGCACATCGGAGGCTCAGCCTGGGTTTTCAGCCACCACCGGTAGGTGCGCTTTGGGGGCCCTCCGCAGCCGCCCTGGGCCACCCCTGCAGCCAGCGCACTGCTGCCAACAGCCCGCTCTCCATCACCAGCCAGCCCCGTCCGCGCACATCTGCCGGGGGTGCTTTTTTGAGAAATACTGTCACTTTGTCAAGGACCACACACCGCTCGTTCCCTTATACCCCGACAAGGTGTTCGTGGTGACGTTTTGCGAGGCCTTATTTTACCGCCGTCGGCGCTATCAGGTGAAACAGGCGCGCTCCTTCCGCCCTCCTGGAACCGTGGCTCGGCCCGGAGCGACCAGGATTACCCTCATACCGGTTCTCACCACCTGCGTTGACACTCGGCTCCGCCCCGGCAGCTGCAGCTCCCGCCGCCCCGGCCGGCCGGGTCCGCTCCCCTGGCCGGCACGCCTGGAGCGTTTGGACTTTGTCATTTTCATGACTTGTCTCCTCAAACCTTGTTCGACTGCCAGGGGGGCTGCCGCAGTCCGTGCCCAGCCTCCAGGGGTTGCCCCCGGCCCCTGGAGCTGCCGGCACCCCCCTCACCGTCAGCACTCTCTCCCCGTTGGGACTTTGAAACTTTTCTGACCGTGCAAGCTTCATCAAACGGCAAGGGGGCAGGCTGCGGTCTGTGCCCGGCCTCCTGGGGTCCTGCCCGGGCACATCGGAGGCTCAGCCTGGGTTTTCAGCCACCACTGGCAGGTGCACTCAGGGGGCCCTACGCAGACGCCCATGCACACCTATGCAGCCAGCACACTGCTGCCAACAGACCACTCTCCGTCACCCGCCAGCCCCTCTGCATACATCTGCTGGAGGTGCTTTTTTGACTTCCCCCATTTTGGCCTATGGGGAAAAGCCAGGGGGAAAACCTCCAGAGTCAGGCCGACATCCTGGAACTCCAGCTCGGCCCAGAGCCACCGGTCTGTCCCCTTCCCGGTTCTCAGGACATGCATTGACACTCGGCTCAGCCCCGGCAGCCGCAGCCCCCGCCGGCCCGGCCGGCCGGGTCCGCACCCCTGGCCGGCACGCCTGGAGCGTTTGGACTTTGTCATTTTCATGACTTGTCTCCTCAAACTTTGTTCGACTGCAAGGGGGGCGGCCGCGGTCCGTGCCCAGCCTCCAGGGGCTGCCCCGGGCCCCTGGAGCAGCCAGCGCCCCCTCGCCGTCAACACTCTCTCCCCGTTGGGACTTTGAAACTTTTTCTGACCGTGCAAGCTTCATCAAACGGCAAGGGGGCAGGCTGCGGTCTGTGCCCGGCCTCCTGGGGTCCTGCCCGGGGACATCGGAGGCTCAGGCAGGGTCTTGAGCTACTGCTGGTAGGTGCACTCAGGGGGCCCTCTTCAGCCGCCCAGGGCCACCCCTGCAGCCACCACACAGCTGCCAACAGCCCGCTCTCCATCACCCCCCAGCCCCTCTGCATACATCTGCTGGGGGTGCTTTTTTGCCTCCCCCCGTTTTGGCCTATGGGGAAAAGCCAGGGGGAAAACCTCCAGAGTCAGGCCGACCTCCTGGAACTCCAGCTCGGCCTGGAGCTACTGGTCTGTCCCCTTCCCGGTTCTCAGGAGATGCATCGACACTCGGCTCAGCCCCGGCAGCCGCAGCACCCGCCGGCCAGGCCAGCCGGGTCCGCCCCCCTGGCCGGCGCCTGGAGCAGTTTGGACTTTGTCATTTTCATGACTTGTCTCCTCAAACTTTGTTCTACTGCAAGGGGGGCTGCCGCGGTCCGTGCCCAGCCTCCAGGGGTTCCCCCCCCCGGCCCCTGGAGCAGCCAGCACCCCCTCGCCGTCAACACTCTCTCCCCGTCGGGACTTTGAAACTTTTCTGACCGTGCAAGCTTCATCAAACGGCAAGGGGGCAGGCTGCGGTCTGTGCCCGGCCTCCTGGGGTCCTGCCCGGGGATATCGGAGGCTCAGGCAGGGTCTTCAGCAACTGCTGGTAGGTGCTCTCAGGGGGCCCCTCCACACCCCCAGGCCCACCTCCAGGGCTTCCCTCCCGGCCCCTGGAGCAGCCAGCACCCCCTCACCGTCAGCACTCTCTCCCCGTTGGGACTTTGAAACTTTTCTGACCGTGCAAGCTTCATCAAACGGCAATGGGGGGGGCAACCGGCGGTCTGTGCCCGGCCTCCTGGGGTCCTGCCCGGGGACATCGGAGGCTCAGCCAGGGTGTTGAGCAACTACTGGTAGGTGCTCTCAGGGGGCCCTCCGCAGCCGCCCCGGGCCACCCCTGCAGCCGGCACACCGCTGCCAACAGCCCGCTCTCCGTCACCAGCCAGCCCCGTCCGCGCACATCTGCCGGGGGTGCTTTTTTTGAGACACACTGTCACTTTGTCAAAGACCGCACACCGCTCGTTCCCTTATACCCCGACAAGGTGTTCGTGCTGACGTTTTGCGAGGCCTTATTTTACCGCCGTCGGCGCTATCAGGGGAAACAGGCCCGCTCCTTCCGCCCTCCTGGAACCGTGCCTCGGCCCGGAGCGGCCAGGTTTACCCTCATGCCGGTTCTCGTGACATGCATCGACACTCGGCTCAACCCCGTCAGCCGCAGCTCCCGCCGGCCCGGCCAGCCGGGTCCGCCCCCCCTGGCCGGCGCCTGGAGCAGTTTGGACTTTGTCATTTTCATGACTTGTCTCCTCAAACTTTGTTCGACTGCAAGGGGGGCTGCCGCAGTCTGTGCCCAGCCTCCAGGGGTTGCCACCGGAGCAGCCAGCACCCCCTCGGCGTCAACACTCTCTCCCCGTTGGGACTTTGAAACTTTTCTGACCGTGCAAGCTTCATCAAACGGCAAGGGGGGCAGGCTGCGGTCTGTGCCCGGCCTGCTGGGGTCCTGCCCGGGGACATCGGAGGCTCAGCCAGGGTTTTGAGCCACCGCTGGCAGGTGCACTCAGGGGGCCCTCCGCAGCCGCCCAGGCACACCTCTTCAGCCAGCACACTGCTGCCAAACACCCGCTCCCCATCACCCCCCAGCCCCTCTGCATACATCTGCTGGGGGTGCTTTTTTGACTTCCCCCATTTTGGCCTATGGGGAAAAGCCAGGGGGAAAACCTCCAGAGTCAGGCCGACCTTCTGGAACTCGAGCTCGGCCTGGAGCCGCCGGTTTGTCCCCTTCCCGGTTCTCAGGACCTGCATTGACACTCGGCTCAGCCCCGGCAGCCGCAGCCCCCGCCGGCCCAGCCAGCCGGGTCCGCCCCCCTGGCCGGCGCCTGGAGCGTTTGGACTTTGTCATTTTCATGGCTTGTCTCCTCAAACTTTGTCCGACTGCAAGGGGGGCTGCCGCAGTCCGTGCCCAGCCTCCAGGGGTTGTCCCCGGCCCCTGGAGCAGCCAGCACCCCCTCGCCGTCAACGCTCTCTCCCCGTTGGGACTTTGAAACTTTTCTGACCGTGCAAGCTTCGTCAAACGGCAATGGGGCAAGCGGCGGGCTCTGCCCGGCCTCCTGGGGTCCTGCCCGGGGACATCGGAGGCTCAGCCAGGGTGTTGAGCCACCGCTGGCAGGTGCACTCAGGGGGCCCTCCGCAGCCGCCCAGGCCCACCCCTGCAGCCAGCACACGGCTGCCAACAGCCCGCTCTCCGTCACCCCCCAGCCCCTCCTGCATACATCTGCTGGGGGTGCTTTTTTGGCTCCCCCCGTTTTGGCCTATGGGGAAAAGCCAGGGGGAAAACCTCCAGAGTCAGGCCGACCCCCCGGAACTCCAACCCGGCCTGGAGCCACCGGTTTGTCCCCTTCCCGGTTCTCAGGACATGCATTGACACTCGGCTCAGCCCCGGCAGCCGCAGCCCCCGCCGGCCCGGCCAGCCGGGTCCGCCACCCTGCCCGGCGCCTGGAGCGTTTGGACTTTGTCGTTTTTTCTCCAAGACTCGCCTCTGGCACATGCCATGGACCTCAGCGGGGGCTGCTCCCCGCCTCCTGGGTGTCCTGCCCGGGCACATCGGAGGCTCAGCCTGGGTCTTGGGCCCCTTCTGGTAGGTGCACTTTGGGGGCCCTCCGCAGCCGCCCAGGCCCACCTCCTGCAGCCACCACACAGCTGCCAACTGCCCGCTCTCCGTCACCCGCCAGCCCCTCTGCATACATCTGCTGGGGGTGCTTTTTTGACTTCCCCCATTGTGGCCAATGGGACAATGCCAAGGGGAAAACCTCCAGAGTCCTGCCGACCTCCTGGAACTCCAACCCGGCCTGGAGCCACCGGTTTGTCCCCTTCCCGGTTCTCAGGACCTGCATTGACACTCGGCTCAGCCCCGGCCGCCGCAGCTCCCGCCGGCCCCGGCCAGCCGGGTCCGCACCCCAGGCCGGCGCCTGGAGCGTTTGGACTTTGTCATTTTCATGACTTGTCTCCTCAAACTTTGTTCGACTGCAAGGGGGGCTGCCGCAGTCCGTGCCCAGCCTCCAGGGGTTGCCCCCGGCCCCTGGAGCAGCCAGCACCTCCTCGCCGTCAACACTCTCCCCCCGTGGGGACTTTGAAACTTTTCTGACCGTGCAAGCTTCGTCAAACGGCAAGGGGGCAAGCGGCGGGCTCTGCCCGGCCTCCTGGGGTCCTGCCCGGGGACATCGGAGGCTCAGCGGGGGTTTTCAGCCACCACTGGTAGGTGCGCTTTGGGGGCCCTCCGCAGCCGCCCCGGGCCACCCCTGCAGCCAGCACACTGCTGCCAACAGCCCGCCGCTCTCCCACACCAGCCAGCCCCGTCTGCACACATCTGCCGGGGGTGCTTTTTTGAGAAACACTGTCACTTTGTCAAAGACCGCACACCGCTCGTTCCCTTATACCCCGACAAGGTGTTCGTGCTGACGTTTTGCGAGGCCTTATTTTACCGCCGTCGGCGCTATCAGGGGAAGCGGGCCCGCTCCTTCCGCCCTCCTGGAACCGTGCCTCGGCCCGGAGCGGCCAGGTTTACCCTCATACCGGTTCTCGTGACCTGCATTGACACTCGGCTCTTCCCCGGCCGCCGCAGCTCCCGCCGGTCCGACCAGCTGGGTCCGCCCCCCTGGACGGCACGCCTGGAGCGTTTGGACTTTGTCATTTTCATGACTCGTCTCCTCAAACTTTGTTCGACTGCAAGGGGGGCTGCCGCAGTCCGGGCCCAGCCTCCAGCGGTTGCCCCCGGCCGCTGGAGCTGCCAGCACCCCCTCGCCGTCAACACTCTCTCCCCGTTGGGACTTTGAAACTTTTCTGACCGTGCAAGCTTCGTCAAACGGCAATGGGGGGCAACCGGCGTTCTGTGCCCGGCCTCCTGGGGTCCTGCCCGGGCACATCGGAGGCTCAGCCTGGGTTTTCAGCCACCACGGGCAGGTGCACTCAGGGGGCCCACCGCAGCCGCCCAGGCCCACCCCTGCAGCCACCACGCAGCTGCCAACAGCCCGCTCTCCGTCACCCCCCAGCCCCTTCTGCATACATCTGCCGGGGGTGCTTTTTTGACTTCCCCCCTTTTGGCCTATGGGGAAAAGCCAGGGGGAAAACCTCCAGAGTCAGGCCGACCTTCTGGAACTCCAGCTCGGACTGGAGCCACCGGTTTGTCCCCTTCCCGGTTCTCAGGAGATGCATCGACACTCGGCTCAGCCCCGGCAGCCGCAGCACCCGCCGGCCAGGCCAGCCACGTCCGCCCCCCTGGCCGGCGCCTGGAGCGTTTGGACTTTGTCGTTTTTTTCCCCAAGACTCGCCTCTGCCAACTGCCAAGGACTTCAGCAGGGGCTGCCACGGCTGTTCCCCGCCTCCTGGGGTTCATGCCCGGGCACATCGGAGGCTCAGGCAGGGTCTTGAGCAACTACTGTTGGGTGCTCTCAGGGGGGCCCCTCCACACCCCCAGGCCGACCTCCAGGGGCTGCCCCCGGACCCTGGAGCAGCCTGCACCCCCCTCGCCGTCAACACTCTCCCCCCGTTGGGACTTTGAAACTTTTCTGACCGTGCGAGCTTCATCGGACGGGAAGGGGGCGACCTGCGGGCTCTGCCCGGCCTCCCGGGGTCCCTGCCCGGGCCCCGTGGGAGGTACAGGCAGGGTTTCTCACCTACTACCCGTAGGCACTCTCAGGGGGCCCTCCGCGCCCTCAGGCCGCCCTCCCCGGGCTTCCCCCGGGTCCGCGGAGCAGCCCGCCACCCCTCGCCGCACTGTCTCTCGCCCCCCGTCGGGACTTTGAAACTTTTCCCCCCCGTGCAAACCTCACCGGGGGGCAGAGGGAGAGACCTGCGGGCCGTGCCCGGCCTCCCGGGACTCCCTCCGGGCAGCGCGGGCGGCTCGGACGGGGTTTTCAGCGAGTGCTGGGGGGGGTGTCTTCGGGGGCCCCCCGCGGGCCCCCCGGGGCACCTGCGCGGGGTGGCCCCTGCTGCCAGGCACCCACTCCCCATCGACCATCCAGCCCCCCTACATACATCTGGCGGGGGTGCTTTTTTGAGTTCCCCCATTTTGGCAACTTGGCACCTCCTATGGGGAAACCGGCAAAATCATGCCGACCTCCTGGAACTCCGGCTCGGCCTGGAGCCGCCGGTTTGTCCCCTTCCCGGTTCTCAGGCATTTTCGGACTTTGTCATTTTTTCAGCACTCTGTCAATGCGGCCAGCGGGAGCTGCCGCGGTCTGTGCCCAGGCACCAGGCACTAAAAACGGACACAGTCGGAGGGTCAGGGGGTGTCTCGGCCAGATACTGAAAAACACTCAGGGGGTGCCCAGGCACCAGGCGCTCCAAACGGACACAGTCGGAGGGTCAGGGGGTGTCTCGGCCAGATACTGGAAAACACTCAGGGGCGCCCGGAGGCTGCACAGGGCCACCCCAGGCCGCTCCCCCGGGCACCCGGGCGGCCATATTGGCGGCTGAGACCCCCTCTTCAGCGAACGCCAGGGGGCGCTCAGGGGCACACGGGGGCTGCTCCACTCGCCCCAGGGCGGCCCCCGCGGGTACCCGGGCGGCCATATTGGCGGCTGGGACCCCCTCTTGAGCAAACGCCAGGGGGGCGCTCAGGGACGCACGGGGGCTGCTCCACTCGCCCCAGGCCGGCCTCCCTGGGTACCCGGGCGGGCACATTAGCGGCTGAGACCCCCTCTCCACCAGAGACCGGGGGGCGCTCGGGGACACACGGGGGCTGCTCCACTCGCCCCAGGCCGGACTCCCTGAGGCGGGCACATTAGCGGCTGAGACCCCCTCTCCACCAGAGACCGGGGGGCGCTCGGGGACACACGGGGGCTGCTCCACTCGCCCCAGGCCGGACTCCCTGAGGCGGGCACATTAGCGGCTGAGGCCCCCTCTCCACCAAAGACCGGGGGACGCTCAGGGACACACGGGGGCTGCTCCACTCGCACCAGGCCGGCCTCCCTGAGGCGGGCACATTAGCGGCTGAGACCCCCTCTTCAGCAAACGTCAGGGGACACTCAGGGACACGCGGGGGCTGCTCCACTCGCCCCAGGCCGGCCTCCCTGAGGCGGGCACATTAGCGGCTGAGACCCCCTCTCGACCAAAGACCGGGGGACGCTCAGGGACACACGGGGGCTGCTCCACTCGCCCCAGGCCGGCCTCCCTGAGGCGGGCACATTAGCGGCTGAGGCCCCCTCTCCACCAAAGACCGGGGGACGCTCAGGGACACACGGGGGCTGCTCCACTCGCCCCAGGCCGGCCTCCCTGAGGCGGGCACATTAGCGGCTGAGACCCCCTCTCGACCAAAGACCGGGGGACGCTCAGGGACACACGGGGGCTGCTCCACTCGCCCCAGGCCGGCCTCCCTGAGGCGGGCACATTAGCGGCTGAGGCCCCCTCTCCACCAAAGACCGGGGGACACACAGGGACACACGGGGGCTGCTCCACTCGCCCCAGGCCGGCCTCCCTGAGGCGGGCACATTAGCGGCTGAGGCCCCCTCTCCACCAGAGACCGGGGGACGCTCAGGGACACACGGGGGCTGCTCCACTCGCCCCAGGCCGGCCTCCCTGAGGCGGGCACATTAGCGGCTGAGACCCCCTCTCCACCAAAGACCGGGGGACGCTCAGGGACACACGGGGGCTGCTCCACTCGCCCCAGGCCGGACTCCCTGAGGCGGGCACATTAGCGGCTGAGACCCCCTCTCCACCAAAGACCGGGGGGGCACTCGGGGACACACGGGGGCTGCTCCACTCGCCCCAGGCCGGACTCCCTGAGGCGGGCACATTAGCGGCTGAGACCCCCTCTCCACCAGAGACCGGGGGGCGCTCGGGGACACACGGGGGCTGCTCCACTCGCCCCAGGCCGGCCTCCCTAGGTACCCAGGCGGGCACATTAGCGGCTGAGACCCCCTCTTCAGCAAACGCCAGGGGACACTCAGGGACACACGGGGGCTGCTCCACTCGCCCCAGGCCGGCCTCCCTAGGTACCCGGGCGGGCACACTAGCGGCTGAGACCCCCTCTCGACCAAAGACCGGGGGACGCTCAGGGACACACGGGGGCTGCTCCACTCGCCCCAGGCCGGCCTGCCTAGGTACCCGGGCGGGCACATTAGCGGCTGAGACCCCCTCTCGACCAAAGACCGGGGGACGCTCAGGGACACACGGGGGCCGCTCCACTCACCCCCAGGCCGACCTCCAGGGCCTCCCTCCCGGCCCCTGGAGCAGCCAGCGCCCCCTCGCCGTCAACACTCTCTCCCCCGTTGGGACTTTGAAACTTTTTCTGACCGTGCGAGCTTCATCGGACGGCAAAGGGGGCAAGCTGCGGTCCGTGCCCGGCCTGCTGGGGTCCTGCCCGGGGACATCGGAGGCTCAGCCAGGGTCTTGAGCCACCGCTGGCAGGTGCACTTTGGGGGCCCTCCGCAGCCGCCCCGGGCCACCCCTTGCAGCCAGCACACTGCTGCCAACAGCCCGCCGCTCTCCGTCACCAGCCAGCCCCGTCTGCACGCATCTGCCGGGGGTGCTTTTTTTGGAGAAATACTGTCACTTTGTCAAAGACCGCACACCGCTCGTTCCCTTATACCCCGACAAGGTGTTCGTGCTGACGTTTTGCGAGGCCTTATTTTACCGTCGTCGGCGCTATCAGGGGAAACGGGCCCGCTCCTTCCGCCCTCCTGGAACCCTGGCTCGGCCCGGAGCGACCAGGATTACCCTCATACCGGTTCTCACCACCTGCATCGACACGCGGCTCTGCCCCGGCCGCCGCAGCTCTCGCCGGCCCGGCCGGGTCCGCACCCCTGGCCGGCACGCCTGGAGCGTTTGGACTTTGTCGTTTTTTTTCTCCAAGAGTCGCCTCTGGCACATGCCATGGACTTCAGCGGGGGCTGCTCCCCGCCCCCTGGGTGTCCTGCCCGGGCACATCGGAGGCTCAGCCTGGGTCTTCAGCCCCTACTGGTAGGTGCGCTTTGGGGGCCCTCCGCAGCCGCCCGGGGCCCATCCCTGCAGCCAGCACACGGCTGCCAGCAGCCACCACACAGCTGCCAACAGCCACCACACAGCTGCCAACAGCCCGCTCTCCGTCACCCCCCAGCCCCTCCTGCATACATCTGCTGGGGGTGCTTTTTTGCCTCCCCCCGTTTTGGCCTATGGAGAAAAGCCAGGGGGAAAACCTCCAGAGTCAGGCCGACCTCATGGAACTCCAACCCGGCCTGGAGCCACCGGTTTGTCCCCTTCCCGGTTCTCAGGACATGCGTCGACGCTCGGCTCAGCCCCGGCCGCCGCAGCTCCCGCCGGCCCGGCCAGCCGGGTCCACACCCCTGGCCAGCGCCTGGAGCGTTTGGACTTTGTCATTTTTTCAAAGACTCATCTCTGCCAACTGCCGTGGGCTTCAGCGGGGGCTGCTCCCCGCCTCCTGGGTGTCCTGCCCGGGCACATCGGAGGCTCAGCCTGGGTCTCGAGCCCCCTACTGGTAGGTGCACTACGGGGGCCCTCGGCAGCCGCCCAGGCCCACCCCTGCAGCCAGCACACGGCTGCCAGCAGCCACCACACAGCTGCCAACAGCCCGCTCTCCGTCACCCCCCAGCCCCTTCTGCATACATCTGGCGGGGGTGCTTTTTTGACTTCCCCCCTTTTGGCCAATGGGAAAATGCCAAGGGGAAAACCTCCAGAGTCAGGCCGACCTCATGGAACTCCAACCCGGGCTGGAGCCACCGGTTTGTCCCCTTCCCGGTTCTCAGGACATGCACTGACACTCGGCTAAGCCCCGGCCGCCGCAGCCCCCGCCGGCCCGGCCAGCCCGGTCCGCGCCCCTGGCCAGCGCCTGGAGCGTTTGGACTTTGTCATTTTTTCTCAAAGACCCATCTCTGCCAACTGCCATGGACCTCAGCGGGGGCAGCTCCCCGCCTCCTGGGTGTCCTGCCCGGGCACATCGGAGGGTCAGCCTAGGTCTTGAGCTACTGCTGGTAGGTGCGCTTTGGGGGCCCTCGGCAGCCGCCCAGGCCCACCCCTGCAGCCAGCACACGGCTGCCAGCAGCCACCACACAGCTGCCAACAGCCCGCTCCCCATCACCCCCCAGCCCAACTCTGCATACATCTGCCGGGGGTGCTTTTTTGACTTCCCCCCTTTTGGCCTATGGGGAAAAGCCAGGGGGAAAACCTCCAGAGTCAGGCCGACCTGCTGGAACTCCAACCCGGCCTGGAGCCACCGGTTTGTCCCCTTCCCGGTTCTCAGGACCTGCATTGACACTCGGCTCAGCCCCGGCAGCCGCAGCTCCCGCTGGCCCGGCCACCCGGGTCCGCACCCCTGGCCAACGCCTGGAGCGTTTGGACTTTGTCATTTTTTTCTCCAAGACTCGCCTCTGGCACATGCCATGGACCTCAGCGGGGGCAGCTCCCCGCCTCCTGGGTGTCCTGCCCGGGCACATCGGAGGGTCAGCCTAGGTCTTGAGCTACTGCTGGTAGGTGCGCTTTGGGGGCCCTCGGCAGCCGCCCAGGCCCACCCCTGCAGCCAGCACACGGCTGCCAGCAGCCACCACACAGCTGCCAACAGCCCGCTCCCCGTCACCCCCCAGCCCCTCCTGCATACATCTGCTGGGGGTGCTTTTTTGACTTCCCCCCTTTTGGCCTATGGGAAAATGCCAAGGGGAAAACCTCCAGAGTCCTGCCGACCTCCTGGAACTCCAACCCGGCCTGGAGCCACCGGTTTGTCCCCTTCCCGGTTCTCAGGACATGCGTCAACACTCGGCTCAGCCCCGGCCGCCGCAGCCCCCGCCGGCCCGGCCAGCCGGGTCCGCACCCCTGGCCAGCGCCTGGAGCGTTTGGACTTTGTCATTTTTTCAAAGACTCATCTCTGCCAACTGCCGTGGGCTTCAGCGGGGGCTGCTCCCCGCCTCCTGGGTGTCCTGCCCGGGCACATCGGAGGCTCAGGCAATGTCTTGAGCCACCGCTGGTAGCTGCACTCAGGGGGCCCTCCGCAGCCGCCCAGGCCCACCCCTGCAGCCAGCACACGGCTGCCAGCAGCCACCACACAGCTGCCAGCAGCCCGCTCTCCGTCACCCCCCAGCCCAACTCTGCATACATCTGCTGGGGGTGCTTTTTTGACTTCCCCCCTTTTGGCCTATGGGAAAAAGCTAAGGGGAAAACCTCCAGAGTCAGGCGGACCTCCTGGAACTCCAGCTCGGCCCTGGAGCCACCGGTTTGTCCCCTTCCCGGTTCTCACGACATGCATCGACACTCGGCTCAGCCCCGGCAGCCGCAGCTCCCGCCGGCCCCGGCCAGCCGGGTCAGCCCCTTTCCACCACACACCGGGCTCCGCACTTAGCCAAACCTCCAACATCCCTACGCGAGGCGACCTCTGCCCTCGCCTCCGTTTGGCTACCCGTCTCTTTGGCGGAGGTGCTTTTTTTCTTTTTTTTTTGACTTCCCCCGCTTCGGCACATAAGCAAACCCCGAGGGGAAAACCGGCAGGCCCGTGCCCGCCTCCTGCAACTTCAGCTCGGCCCCGAGCACCTCCATTCTCCCCATTCCGCTTCTCCGCCACCCCCATCGTCACTCCGCTCCACCCGACCTTCTGGAACTCAAATCGGACACCCTCGCGCTCGGGGGGACCCCCCACACCCCGACCATTAAGCCCCCACCCCGACCATTAAGCCCACAGCCCGGCTATTAAGCCCTCACCCCGACCATTAAGCCCACAGCCCGACTATTAAGCCCACAGCCCGACCATTAAGCCCCCACAGCCCGACTATTAAGCCCCACCCCGACTATTAAGCCCCACCCCGAGTATTAAGCCCCCCCCCCCCCCGAGTATTAAGCCCCCCCCCCCGGAGCTAAATAAGGGGCTAGCGCCCAGCCGCGGCCGCAAAGTCGTCGCCCTGCAAATCTGAGCCCCCTTTAAAAGAGAGCTGTCAAGTCATTGGACATCTGGTCGAAAGC